>NC_064287.1:61063199-61328318 GCF_019186545.1 Solanum stenotomum
CACCAAACCTTCGAGAATGCGCCGGAACCGCAGAATGCGAGGGAGAAGATACAGAAGTGCAGCAAGCAGCGATAACGCCTGATCTAAGGCTCAAACTATCAGACTTAAGTCTGCTACTCCAGTCTACAAGGAGCTAAGTCATCCGAACGACGTTGGCAGAAAGTCAAGGCTATCCAGCCCACACGGGTCATAAGTCTAAGGCAATGCTAGCCTAACCTAGACTAAGGCATACAATACAAAGCATACAAGCATACAATAGCATTTAGCACATAGACATGCAACTCTACTAAACCGGATAACATGATACTACACCCGAAATATGGCCAATCGATCCTAACATGAGGTATCTAATCAAAGTAAGGTAGTAAACTGGTACCCACCCCCAATTCACTCCAATCAACATGTTTTTACACAATTAAGCTCAATCTAAAAGAAGGAAAGCCGTAGCCTACCTTAAGGCCAACCGTGTGCTCTCCAATCACTTTACCGGAGCTTTCCCTTTCCGAACAGTCTCGAAATGCTGCCCCGCTATCAAAAATAGAGTCACAACGTTACTACGGTCATTTAGACACCAAAATCACAACAAACGAAGACGGGTCAATTTTGGAGTCAAAACGGGAATCGTGGGACCCGCACCGAACTGTCCGAATTTGACTCCGTCAAGAGACCCTAAACAGCACTTCAAACTTGTGTTCCAAAATGGAACACAATCCGAGGCTCAAAACATAGCAAGAACCAACAAGCAAGAAACCACACTTTAATCAACTAAAAGAAACCTTACTGCAGCAGTCCAAAACTCGAAATTAACGAAAATCAAAAGGTGCCCAACACTCTTTGAACACTCTACGATGAAGCCACGACAATTCTCAACACGTGGGACTTCGAATCACCCAAAACCGAGCTAAAATGAGTGAGATATGACCAAAACAAAAATTCCAAAAAACAAGGACTCGAAAAAGGTACAGCAATCAGGTTTTATCGCGAAATTACCTCAAACAGGAACCCCAAACCACTATTCGAGCTCACCAATGCGTTGCCCTCGAAAAATCTCACAACTTTGCCTTTTGAATCGCCCAAATCGGTTGAGAAATGAGAGAGTTAAGAGAGTTTGAAGTTTTGGAAATGTTGCTGATTTTCTGCATTTATTGCAGAAAATCTGCAATAATTTCCAAAACTTAAACTCCGACGGGGTGCTCCGATCTCATTCGGAACCTTGTGCACGCAAACGAGATATGCAACCATACCAAATTTGATATTCCAGACTCAACGGCGCAATCAAAATTTCCATCAGAGGTCATTTCGATAAAAAGTGGGTCCCACTTCCAAAGGCCATTTTAAGCCAAAACCCACAAAAGGGCTCAGAAAGATATCAAAAACCCCGGGACACAAAAGAAGGGTCAATCTAGACCAAAATCGACATTTCGGAGCTAACTGCACTGACGGAATTCTCATCCGAGCACGTTTACTCAGAATGTTGACCAAAGTCAAACTTAAGCCAAAATTCAAAGGCTAAAACGCCTAATCACACCGTCTTAAACTGAAAACCTCGGGAGTCATGACGACCATGCTACTAGCTTAAAATGACCCTTTCGGAACTGATGAAATCGTCAAAATTGGATTCCGATGTCATTTTCTTGAACTTTTGATCGAAAATGATCATTCAAGGTTCATAAGTTCCAAAACACAAAAACTCACACCAAGACCAAACGAACGACCAGGTGACCGAACTGTCAGTCCCAGCAAGTCATAAATGACTTGGGGTCGCTACAGGAACGCTCTAAACGACACACAGAAGGCAAGACACAAAAATGACCAAGAGGGTCATTACAATCTCATTCATCGAATGCGTTTTATGTGTAAGCTTTCTCAGCATTTTCTATTTAGGTACTTAAGAATGGTTTTTCAAATTTTCAGCTCCATGACCTTTTTTTAAATGATATAAAAATAAATTGTGGGTCATGTAAAGAAAAATAGATTTGAAGATTATCAATATGGAGAATCGAACATTCACTGATAAAGTGAAATTTTAAGTAGCTAATCATTTGAGATTCTAAGATTCTAAAATAAAAAATAAAAAATTAATGTTGAATATAAAATAGAAAAAATAATTATCTTTTCTTTATATGATAAAAGTAATAAATATATTTTAAAAATAGTCAACAAATAAAATTAAACAAAAGTGATAATAAAGTAATTTCAACAATAAATAAAAAGAGACAGAAACTTATACTTAAATCGCATTCGACGAATGCGTTTTATGTGTAAACTTTCTCAGATCTTTCTATTTAGGTATCTAAGAATGATTTTTCACGTTTCAACGTAACGACCTTTTTTTAAATGGTAAAAAATAAATTTGTGGGTCCAGTAAAGAAAAATAGTTGTGAAGATTATCAATATGAAAAATTGAGCATTAACCGATAAAGTGAAATTTAGGTAACTAATCCGTTGAGATTCTAAGATTCTAAAAAAAGATAAGCAATTAATGTTGAGTATAAAAGAAATAAATATATTTTAGAAATAGTCGACAAATAAAATTAAACAAAAGGGTAATAAAAGTAATTTTACCAATAAATAAGAAAAGACATAAACTTAGAAAAAATAATCAGTTGAGATTCGAGGATTCTCAAAAAAACAAGCAATTAATGTTGAGTATAAAATAGAAAAAATAATTATCTTTTCTTGATATGATTAAAGTAATAAATAAAAGAAATAAATATATATTTAAAATAGTCGACAAATAAAATTAAAAAGAAGGGGTAATAAAGTAATTTTAACAATAAATAAGAAGATACAGAAACTTATTGTCACGCCCCGAGCCTACACCCTGGCGGGGACTGGTACTCGAGAACCATTGTTGGCCCCAAGCGAACCCTTGGCCTGACTTACTTACTCAGCGGAATACTTACTTATCAAAGATAACTCATATAAAACCTTATATAAAACATAGAATGTTATAAAGAAATCATTCAACTGGCCAATTAGGCAAACTCAAGTCTTAACATAAGATAATGAAAATGAAAAGACTAAAAAACTAACATATGATTGTCTATGAAGCCTCTAGAACAACTGAGATGGATGTCGGGATAAGACCCCCGATCATCCTAACAAATGAAATACTAAAAAAAACAAATGCTAACAAATGAGCTCTCCGAAAAGTAAAGAGGCTCACCAACTGACTCTGAATGCTCAACTGGATCAACGAGGCGCTAGATGATGATCATGGTTACCTGTATTTGCATCATAATAAGATGAAGATCAAATGTCATTAGTACATTGAATGTACGAGTATGCGAGGGGAAAACTAAACATAACATAAGCTTGAAAGGAACCTGAAAGAAACATTTACCTTGGCTTTACTCAACTCATGAATAACTTAACTCAATATAAAGCAATAAAACATATGCAATATATGAAAAGCTTGTAAAACAGTGGAAAACAATTTAGTTTGTTAAAGAAAATGCAATAACAAACTCAACTTTACTTATATAATAAAGTAATATAGTTTCGGTGGGAGTTTCTCTAACCGACAACCACTACTATGAGCCTAAGGGGTGATACAACGTCTTTCCCATGTTGCCAGAACTGTCCTATACTTTGTCATCATATAGAACGCCTTAACTAAGAGTCTATGCTAAAAAGTACTTAAGAAATCATCTAAAAAGTATGATCCTTTACTATCCATGATAGCTACATGGTTTATGGAGACTTAAGTTATTATGAACTCGCGTCCCCATATCGGTGCTCAATACTACTCCCAAAAGTATACTTAACTCATATGTTTTTAAAAACAAAACTTCTTTCTTTGGTTTGAGATAATTACTCAAAACTTATCTTAAAAGCTCTTTTGAAATCGATGCTCCCTTTCTTGCTCCAATGTGAAAATATTTCTAACTTTTGGGAATACTTAGTTCCCGTATAATCTTTGAAGAAATGAAATTTACTCATAACTCTTTAGTCAACTCGAAACTTAAGTCTTAAAACAAAGTTAAAACGTTTGTGAAAGACTTTTGAAAACTTTATGAACTTCTCTTAACTTTCCTTTCCTTGACTCTTAACTTTCCTTTAATTGAATTATGGATTCAAGGATTGTGATTGTGAAAAGAACAATCTCATGATGTTTAAGAGTGTTTTTTGACAGTTAAATATGAGAAAAGATCAAGAAATTATTGTCTGGAAACTAGCCCGCGACGTGGAGATGTATTTAAATTTTTTGTCGTGAAAATACTTTTTGAGGCAGAATGGTCGTGATCGCTCCGCTCCGTGAAGAAACTTTTCCCAAATCTGAGGAGCAGGTCCGCGACACGTCCCTAGTGCCCAAATTTGCCTGACTATTTACTTCTTCATTTTCCAGCCCCAATTCGAAAATTCTCTTGAGATACAAATACCCAACAAATATACCTAAGAACCTAACTCCAAACAACTCAATAATTTGACGTAATGATCTCAGAAACTTCTCAATCTCAGCCCAATTCAAGAACGACATCAAATTCAAGAATACATATCAAGAACATCAAACTTTCAAACTCTTTTAGGAGGAATTCACGCTGAAATAAACATGTTTGGCACGTGGGTGAACGAACGCAATGTTATGAAAGCCTCACATACCTTGTAGAGATCACCCCTTGACGAAATCCATAAGCGATTCTTGAAAAACTTGACGATTTTTGCTCCTTCTCCTCTTCTTTTCTCTTCTCCCAAAATCCTAACTAAATTTTCGAAAGCATAAACTGACCAAGTTCAGTTTAGACCTCTAAGTAATTCCAAAAACGAATTAATTAAATTGGATATGGTAAAGACCAAAATACCCTTCCAAAATCCGGTTTAGACTTTCCTTTATTAAACATCCCAACTTCAAATGGGCCTATTTCACTCATACAAACTCGAAATCGCGCAAACTCGGCGACATTGGAAAGATTATTCCAAGATCTTTCCTACGATAACTGGAAACACACCTAACTCATGCTGAGCTAGGAGTTATCATCGTTTGAAGTTGACCAAAAACTCAACCTAACATACTTAACAAATTTCCCAGATTTTTATATTCTTTCAAAAGATGACTTTTCCAAATTTTAACTTCTTTCTAGTTCCTTCAATTAGCGAGATGTTACACTTATACATAAATCGCATTCGCCGGATGCATTTTATGTGTAAACTTTCTTAGCATTTTCTATTTAGGTATTTAAAAATGGTATTTCACATTTTCAACTCCATGACCTTTTTTAAAATGATAAAAAATTAAATTGTGGGTCGAGTAAAGAAAAATAGAAGTGGGGATTATCAATCTCGGAAAACAAACATTCACCGATAAAGTGAAATTTTAGGTAGCTAATGAGATTCTAAGATTCTAAATAAAAATAAGCAATTAATGTTGAGTATAAAATATAATTTTTTTTTGATATGATAAAATTATTAAATAAAAGAAATATATTGTCACTTTCCGAGCCTACACCCTAGGCGGGACTAGAACTCGAGAACCATTGTTGGCCCCAAGCGAACCCTTGATCTGTCTTACTTACTCAACGGAAGACTTAACTCAACATAACTGTGCTTTTAAAAGTAAACTGAAAGCAATAAAATGGATCCTCCAGAAACAAGGAGGCTTACCAACAACTCTGGAGCTCAACTAGAATCAACGGTGCGCTGGATGTTGATCCTGGTTACCTATATCTGCATCATAAAAAGATGCAGGCCAAATGGCATCAGTACATTGAATGTACGAGCATGCGAGGGGAATACTAAAGCAAGACATAAGTTTGAAAGGAACTAAAAGAACACACATGTTCTCAACTCAACTGAGCTGAACTGAACTCATTTTAATATAAAGCAATATAAATAAGTGCATTATAAAGAAAAACTTTAAAACATGGGTATCAACTCTGTGTATTTGGAAATACCATAGTAACTTTGTATGTATCGAAAGATACAATATAAACTCTGTAATGTATATAAAAATACAAAATATTGTTGTGTATATAATAATACAAAATACTTATGTGGGAGTTTCTCTAATCGACAATCATCACTTAAGAGCTATTGTGATGATACAACGTTTTGCCTCACACTGCCTGTGCCGCCCTATACCTTGCCGAGGGTATAGAACCTGACTAATAAGTGGATCCACAAGTCTATGCTAAAAAGCACTAAGGAATCATCTAAAAAGTATGACCCTTTTCTACCCATGATGGCTACATCGTTTATGGGGACTGAAGTTGTTTGACCTCTCTCCCATATCGGTGTTCAATACTACTCCCAAAATATAATACTAGCTCTTATGTTTAAAAATATAACTTTTTTCTGTGGTTTGAGATAATTACTCAAAACTTAACTCAAATGTTATCTTGGAAAACAAAGTTTCCTCTCTTGCTTAATTGTGAAAGCATTTACACTTTACTGAAAAACTAGCTCAAAGGCTCTTTTGGAAATCAAAGTTTCCTTTCTTGTTTAAATGTAAAAATATTTTACTCTTTGAGAATACATAGTCACCATATACTCTTTTGAAGAAATGAACTTCAATCTTTACTAAACTCAAAACTCAAGTCTTAAAACAAGGTTAAAACATTTGTAAAAGACTTTTGGAAAACTCTATGAACTTCTCTTGGCTTGACTCCTAACTTCTCTTGACTTGACTCTTAACTTTCCTTGAATTGAATTATGGATTCAAGGTTCATGATCTCATGGTATTGATGATTTCATGTTGTTTAGACGTATCTTAGAGTGGAGGAATCAACTAGGAAACATAAGTACGTTTCAAGGGAACTAGTACGGAAAGAAGTGGGAAAAAGTAGAAGACCTAGCGTCCTTGACGCTCTAAGTGGCACGGGGTGCCAAAGGGTAAACTTCAGAGTCTGGCTTGGGGAGTTCTGGCTGGCGCGGCGCCCCAGAGGCCAAACTTCAGAGCATTTTGTGGGGCGCTCTGAGTGGCGCGGCACCCCACCTCTTTTCCCAGATTTTTTATGAATTTTGTTGGTCGTTTTTCAACTCTAAACCCTCTAGATTCAATTAGGTTCTTCCCCAAACACTTAGATTCGACTACATAATCAAAATATGCAAGAATCTATTCAAAACGACACCTAATTTCATGAATCTAACTCAAGAACTTCAACAATCAAGATTCAAGCGAAACTTTCAACAATATTCATCAAGAACTCATTAACTCTTCTTTCAAGAACATAATTACGCTGAATCGAATCATTATTGGCGCGTGAGTGAACTAACCCAACGCTATGTTATCTCACATACCTCTTAGGGATCACCCCTTGACGAAATCCACAAGTAAAACCTCAAGAATGATGAACTTTGTCTCTTTCTCCACTTTTCTCCTCTTGCGTTCTTTCTCTAAAAACCCTAGCATGAAATCTTTGAGTGCGTAAACTGACCAAATTCAATTTAGACCCTAAGTAATTACCAAAAATGAGAAAATTGAATTGGGTAGTGAAAAGACCATAATACCCTTCTAAAATCCGTTTTTGACTTTCCTTATCAAGACAGCCTAACTTCAAATGAGCATATCTCCCTCATACGAACTCAAAATTGATCAAACTTGGTGGAGTTGGAAAGATAATTCAAAGATGTTTCCTACTGTATCTTGTAGCACACCTAACTCATCTTGAGCTAGGATTTATGGTCGTTTAAAGTTGACCAAACCTCATACTTAGCTTAACTTTGTCAAACTTTCCAAATTTGATTATTTCCAAAAATGGTTTCTTTCTAATTCTAAGTCTTTCTCGTAGTGGGGTGTTACATATAATTTTAAAATATTCGACAACTGATATTAAACAGAAGGGGTAATAAAGTAGTTTCAACAATAAATAAGAAAAAACAGAAACTTATACATAAATCGCATTCGCCTAATGTGTTTTATGTGTAAAGTTTCTCAACTCTTTCTATTTAGGTATCTAAGAATGATTTTTCAAGTTTTCATGTCACGACCTTTTTTTAAATGGTAAAAAAATAATGTGTGGGTCAAGTAAAAAAAAGTAGTTGTGAAGATTATCAATCTGGAAAAATCAAACATTCAACGATAAAGTGAAATTTTAGGTTGATAATTAGTTGAGATTCTAAGATTCTTAAAAAAAAAGCAATTAATGTTTAGTATAAAATAGAAAAAATAATTGTCTTTTCTTGATATGATAAAAGTAATAAATAAAAGAAATAAATATATTTTGAAAATAGTGGACATATAAAATTAAACAGAAGGGGTAAAAAACTAATTTCAACAATAAATAAAAAGGAGACAGAAACTTACATATAAATCGCATTTGCCGAATGCGATTTATGTGTAAACTTTCTCAACATTTTCTAGTTAGGTATTTAAGAATGATTTTTCAAGTTTTCAGCGCCATGACCTTGTTTTAAATGATAAAAAATTAAATTGTGGGTTGAGTAAAGAAAAATAGGTGTGTGGATTATCAATCTCAAAAATCAAACATTCACCGATAAAGTAAAATTTTAGGTAGCTAATTAGTTTAGATTCTAAAATTCTCAAAAAAAGAAGAAGCAATTAATGTTGAAAGTATATTTTAAAAATAGTCGACAAATAAAATTAGACAGAAGGGGTAATAAAGTAATTTTTACAATAAATAAGAAGAAATATAAACTTATACATAAATCCAATTCACCGAATGTGTTTTATGTGTAAACTTCTCAGCATTTTCTATTTAGGTATTTAAGAATAGTTTTTCAAGTTTTCAACGCCATGATCTTTTTTTAAATGATAAAAAATTTAAAGAAATATAGGTGTGGAGATTATCAATCTCGAAAATCAAACATTCATCGACAAAGTGAAATTTTAGGTAGCTAATTAGTTGAGATTCTAAGATTCTCAAAAAAAAATAAGCAATTAATGTTGAGTATTATAGAAATAAATATATTTTAAAAATAGTCGACAAATAAAGTTACACAGAAGGGGTAATAAAGTAATTTACATAATAAATAAGAAGAGACAGAAACTTATACATAAATCGCATTCGGCGAATGCGTTTTATGTGTAAACTTTCTCAGCGATTTCTATTTAGGTATATAAAAATGGTTTTTCAAGATTTCAATGTCACGACCTTTTATTAAATGATAAAAAAATAAATTGTGAGACGAATAAAGAAAAATAGTTGTGAAGATTATCAATCTGAAAAATCAAACATTCAACGATAAAGTGAAATTTCAAGTAGATAATCAGTTGGTATAAAATAGAAAAAATAATTATATTTTCTTGGTATTATAAAAGTAATAAATTAAAGAAATAAATATATTTTAAAATAGTCGACAAATAAAATTATACAGAAGGGTAATAAAGTTATTTAAACAATAAATAAGAAGAGACAGAAACTTATATATAAATCTCATTCGACGAATACATTTTATGTATAAACTTTCTCAGCTCTTTCTATTTAGGTATCTAAGAATGATTTTTTCAAGTTTTCAACGCACGACCTTTTTTTAAACGGTAAAAAATAAATTTGTGGTTCGAGTAAAGAAATATAGTTATGAAGATTATCAATTTGGAAAATCGAACATTCACCGATAAAGTGAAATTATAGGTAGCTAATTAGTTGATATTCTAAGATTCTCAAAAAAATAAGCAATTAATGTTGAGTATATAAAATAGAAAGAATAATTGTCTATTTTTGATATGATAAAAGTAATAAATAAATGAAATAAATATATTTTAAAAATAGTCGACAAATAAAATTAAACATAAGGGGTAACTAAGTAATTTCAACAATACATAAGAAGAGACATAAATTTATACATAAATCGCATTCGCCGAATGCGTTTTATGTGTAAACTTTCTCAGCTCTTTCTATTTAGGTATCTAAGAATTATTTTTTAAGTTCTCAACACCATTCCATTTTTTTAAATGGTAAAAAATAAAAATGTGGGTCGAGTAAAGAAAAATAGGTGTGGGGATTATCAATCTCCAAAATTGAACATTCACCAATAAAGTGATATTTTAGGTAGGTAATCAGTTGAGATTCTAAGATTCTCAAAAAAAAAAAGCAATTAATGTTAAGTATAAAAGAAATAAATATATTTTAAAAATATTCGACAACTGATATTAAACAGAAGGGGTAATAAAGTAGTTTCAACAATAAATAAGAAAAAACAGAAACTTATACATAAATCGCATTCGCCTAATGTGTTTTATGTGTAATGTTTCTCAACTCTTTCTATTTAGGTATCTAAGAATGATTTTTCAAGTTTTCATGTCACGACCTTTTTTTAAATGGTAAAAAAATAATGTGTGGGTCAAGTAAAGAAAAGTAGTTGTGAAGATTATCAATCTGGAAAAATCGAACATTCAACGATAAAGTGAAATTTTAGGTAGATAATTAGTTGAGATTCTAAGATTCTTAAAAAAAAGCAACTAATGTTTAGTATAAAAGAAATAAATATATTTTAAAAATAGTCGACAAATAAAGTTAGACAGAAGGGGTAATAAAGCAATTTTAACAATAAATAAGAAGCGACAGAAACTTATACATAAATCGCATTCTGCGAATGCATTTTATGTGTAAAGTTTCTCAGCTCTTTCTATTTAGGTATTGTCACGACCCAAAATCACAAGTCGTGATGACACTTATGTTCCCAATCGATAGGTAAATCAACCTAATACTTTTACCAATTCAATTCAATATTTAAAGTAGAAAGATAAGCGAAAACATAATATCCAAACACTAAGTCATTTACAAGTATGACATGTGGAAACCTAAAATACCACCCCAAGATTTAGTGTCATAAGTACAAGAGCTTCTAAAGTCACTACAAGTCTATAATTATTTAACAAGTCTAAACATAAGAAATATCCAATACCAACACAACCTAATAAATAGAGATATATGAAGGTATGGGCCACAAAATATCCAAGCATCTCTTCACAACTCCTAGATAATCCAAACTCAGACTTAGGCTCCAAGAAATGCGCTTAAATTCGAATACAATTTGCACCACAAAAGAGTGCAGCAAGTGTAGTATGAGTACGAAACCATGTGTACCCAGTATATGTCATAGACCGACAACGAAAAAGTAGTGACATGAGTATATAAGAAAATAATTCTTTAATTTTACAAGTCCACCTTATACTTATCAACCAAGTTTCCATCAAATGGGGATAATCAATGTCACATAATGTCCAACTTTAATAAAGCACATACTCAAACAAAAATGAAGGATGTAATGAGATGCAACACAATGCAATGTGACACCATGAAATGTTATGCCTCAAATGCCTGGTACTCTCTCAACCGTATATACATGATACTCCTCAAAAATACATCGAGAGTTCATGACCCATGGGGGACTCTTATAAAAAGAAGATATCAATGAACTTCTATGAAATGGTTTCACGGATTCAGCCAATTGGCTTGATCGTGGAATATCATTGAGAAATAGGAATCCGGGCTATCAAAGGATTTTCTGCGATTATTTCTAGTATGGAATGAGTCAATCATCCACTTTGGTATCTTATTGAACAAAAATGGTGATATTGTTCCTCCATTGATCAAGAATTTCGATTTTTGGGAAGTATCATGATCGTCCAATAAGAAGGGTTTCAATTTTTTCAAATGAACATTTTGAAGACCTATTGATTCTAACAACTGATTGTAGAGTTGATCATTCAGACCTTTCAATTCTTCATAGATGTAGATCGAGGTCCATATACCGACATAGATGATCTCCATGTGTCTGTGGGGACGATCTCAATGCACTATCATAAAATCAAAAAATTATCGCACAGACGATCTCCACATGACCAAATTATAATTATAGCTTTTCCCTCGCACGAACGATCTCCATGTGCCTAAATTATAATCATAACTCGATCTCAACATGGGCGATCTCCATATGTTAGACCTTTTCTCACACTTAATTTCATGTCAATGCATGTACACAATATGATATCAATAAAAAGGGATAATGCAACATCTCAATAAATCAAATGTCGCTATGACATATAATCACCTCAATTATCACAATTATACGGGTTCAACAAAGAAACACAACGACACAAAAGAAATAAAGTCACTAAATGCATCGGTTAATGCCCATATGCTTTAGCATTCTCGATTTACAATCTATTATATTATAGTAATAAACTTTCCCTTTAATAACTGGTACTCGTACCGATGTCGTCACACCATTGGTACGAGACCCCCATCTTTCGCCCTTACGCATTGTCTATTCCATTTTTAATCTTTAACTAGAAAACGTTCCTCAACGAAGTCTAGGAAGTCTTAACACACCTTGAATGCCGAACACGTGTCACGAATCTTCAAGATTTTGCCTTTCCTTTTCGTAAGCTTCATAATGTTCCCAATCTGAAATCTCACGTTTGATGTTTTCCTCTCATGTTCGTACGCCCACGACCATCCTTCTCTCCTTTTCTTTACATAATAATTATAAACCTAAAGTACTAAATTCCACTAATTTATTTTAGTATATATGGGCCAAGTAATATAGGCTAATAGATAAATTATGAACTTGACCCATAATTATCAACTAAAATTAATTATCAACTAAAATTAATTATAAAAAAAATGTATTCGTCAGTTAAATAACCATAGTTAAACAAATAGTTTAAAATTCCTATTTAATATTTACGGGGAGAGTCTTTTATGATAGAAAGATGTCTACTTTTCAAAACCACTTAGCGGGTCGTTACAAGTATATAAGAATGGCTTTTCAAGATTTCAATGTCACGACCTTTTTTTAAATGATAAAAAATTAAATTGTGAGTCGAATAATGAAAAATAGTTGTGAAGATTATCTATCTGGAAAACCGAACATTCAACGATAAAGTGAAATTTTAGGTAGATAATCAGTTGAGATTCTAAGATTCTCAGAAAAAAGAGCAATTAATGTTGTGTATAAAATAGAAAAAATAATTATCTTTTCTTGATATTATAAAATTAATTAATTAAAGAAATAAATATATTTTAGAAATAGTCAACATAAAATTATACAGAAGGGGTAGTAAAGTTATTTAAACAATAAATAAGAAGACACAGAAACTTATAGATAAATCTCATTCGACGAATGTGTTTTATGTGTAAACTTTCTCAGCTCTTTCTATTTAGGTATTTAAGAATGAATTTTTCAAGTTTTCAACGTCACGACCTTTTTTTGAATGGTAAAAAATAAATTTGTGAATCGAGTAAAGAAATATAGTTGTGAAGATTATCAATCTGAAAAATCGAACATTCACCGATAAAGTGAAATTATAGGTAGCTAATTAGTTGAGATTCTAAGATTCTCAAAAAAATAAGCAATTAATGTTGAGTATATAAAATAGAAAGAATAATTATTATTTTTTATATGATAAAAGTACTAAATAAATGAAATAAATATATTTTAAAAATAAACGACAAATAAAATTAAACATAAGGGGTAATTAAGTAATTTCAACAATAAATAAGAAGAGACAGAAATTTATACATAAATCGCATTCGCCGAATGCGTTTTATGCGTAAACTTTCTCAACTCTTTCTATTTAGGTATCTAAGAATGATTTTTCAAGTTCTCAATGCCATTCCATTTTTTTAAATGGTAAAAATAAAATTGTGGGTTGAGTAAAGAAAAATAGTTGTGGGGATTATCAATCTCCAAAATCAAACATTCACCGATAAAGTGAAATTTTAGGTAGCTAATCAGTTGAGATTCTAAGATTCTCAAAAAAATAAGCAATTAATGTTGAGTATAAAATAGTAAAAATAATTATTTTTTCTTGATATGATAAAAGTATTTAATAAAAGAAATATATATACTTTAAAAATAGTCAACAAATAAAATTAAACAGAAGGGGTAATAAAGTAATTTCTACAATTAAAAAGAAGAGATAGAAATTTATACATAAATAGCATTCGTCGAATGCGTTTTATGTGTAAACTTTCTCTGTTCTTTCTATTTAGGTATATAAGAATTGTTTTTCAAGTTCTCAACGCCATGCCATTTTTTAAAATGGTAAAATGAAAATTGTGGGTCGAGTAAGGAAGAAAAATAGGTGTGGAGATTATCAATCTCGAAAATCAAACATTCACCGATAAAGTGAAGTTTCAGGTAGCTAATTAGTTGATATTCTAAGATTCTCAAAAAAAAAAAACAATTAATGTTGAGTATAAAGAAATAAATATATTTTAAAAATAGTCGACAAATAAAATTACACAGAAGGGGTAATAAAGTATTTTTTACAATAAATAAGAAGAGATAGAAACTTATACATAAATCACATTCATCGAATGCGTTTTATGTGTAAACTTTCTTAGCATTTTCTATTTAGTTATCTTAGAATGTTTTTCAAGTTTTAACGCTGTGACCTTTTTTTAAATGATAAAAAATTAAATTGTGGGTCGAGTAAAGAAAAAATAGTTTTGATGATTATCAATCAGGAAAATCGAATATTTACCGATAAAGTGAAATTTTAGGTAGCTAATCATTTGAGATTCTAAGATTCTCAAAAAAATAAGCAATTAATGTTGAGTATAAAATAGAGAAAATAATTATCTTTTCTTGATATGATAAAAGTGATAAATAAAAGAAATATATTTTAAAAATAGTCGACAAATAAAATTACACAGAAGGGTTGATAAAGTAATTTTTATAATAAATAAGAAGAGATAGAAAATTATACATAAATCGCATTCGCCAAATGCGTTTTATGTGTAAACTTTCTCAGATCTTTCTATTTAGGTATCTAAGAATGATTTTTCAAGTTTTCAACGTCACGACCTTTTTTTAAATGGTAAAAATTAAATTTGTGGTCGAGTAAAGAAAAATAGTTGTGAAGATTATCAATCTCGAAAATCAAACATTCACCGATAAAGTGAAATTTTAGTTAGCTAATCAGTTGAAAATCTAAGATTCTCAAAAAAAAATAAGCAATTAATGTTGAGTATAAAATAGAAAAAAGGGATAAGGGTTTGAAAAATACCCAACTTTGGTCGGATTTACTGTTGTGATACTAAACTTTCATGAGGACCTATTACCTCTCTAGACTATTTAATACCGTATTTTTTACCCCCTGAACTATTTAATCGTGTATTTTAAAGGTATATATGTGCCCACGTGGACACATTACTATTTATAATTTTGCATTATTTTTTATGTCCACGTGGGCAAATATATATGTTTAAAATACGGTATTAAATAGTCTAGGGAGGTAACAGGTCCTCATGAAAGTTTAGTATCGCAACAGCAAATTCGACCAAAGTTGAGGTATTTTTCAGACCCTTATCCCTAGAAAAAATAATTATCTTTTCTTGATATGATATAAGTAATAAATAAAAGAAATATATTTTAAATATGGTCGACAAATAAAATTAAACATAAGGGGTAATAAAGTAATTTCAACAATAAATAAGAAAGAAACTTATACATAAATCGCATTCGTAGAATGCGATTTATGTGTGAACTTTCTCTGCTCTTTTTATTTAGGTATCCAAGAATGGATTTTCAAGTTATCAACGTCATGCCATTTTTTAAAATGGTAAAGAATAAAATAGTGGGTCGAGTAAAGAAAAATAGGTGTGAGGATTATCAATCTCGAAAATCAAACATTCAATGATAAAGTGAAATTTTAGGTAGCTAATCAGTTGAGATTCTAAGTTTCTCAAAAAAAATAAGCAATTAATGTTGAGTATAAAAGAAATAAAGATATTTTAAAAATAGTCGACAAATAAAATTACACAGACGGGTAATAAAGTAATTTCAACAATAAATAAGAAGAGACAAAAACTTGTACATAAATCGCATTCGCTGAATACATTTTATGTGTAAACTTTCTCAGCTCTTTCTATTTAGGTATCTAAGAATGGTTTTTCATGTTCTCAACGCCATGCCATTTTTTTAAATGGTAAAAAATAAAATAGGTGTGGGGATTAATTTTATGTGTAAACTTCTCCTAATGAAATTTCTCAATTAGATTTAGTTTCTATTAATAGCACTTATGAAATCGCATTTGTCAAAAGCGTTTTATGTGTAAACTTCTCCGGATGAAATTTCTAAATGAGATTTAGTTTCCATATATATATATATTTAGTCCCATCATTTTGGATAAATTAGTCCAATTTCTATCATATTAAAATTATATTATTTAGTAAGTTTAATTCACTTAAAATATCTTTTTTTATAAGTAATATTTTCTTAGGAAGTGTGTTAACAACTAAATAAATTTTATTATAAATTAGTGAGAGTACTATTCTCCTCAGAACGAAATAGAAACAGTATTATCACATAAATTTAAATGAAAATACTAATTAAATATACAATTCTAATAAAAGTCTATAGGGAAACATATTATATACTTTATCTTTTCATTTTTATGACAGTCATTTTTATTTTTCATTTGTTGGAAAAAGAATATTTTACGAGAATTGTTTTATTAAACTTTGTTACGATATTATTACACAAGTTTGCATTTTTTGTCTTCGTGTTACATACCTTATAAATTCTCAGCCATAGCCCTAAAATACATATTAATTCTTCATATATATTATTTATTTATTTTTCGTTTCAATCTGTTTACAATTCATTTGACAAAAGAATCTCTTTTTTTTTTGGGAACTTTTTTAACATGAACTTTTCCACTTGAAATGCTTTTAAGATCACAACACTTTAAAATACTTTAATATAATTCACCTAACTTTATTTTAATACTGCAAAATTTAAAGAATTTCTTTACTTTTAAAAATATCATATGAAGTCAAAAAACACAGAAAAAGTAATTGAAATTGTCCTATATATATAAATTGATCAATTTAATCCTTCGACACTATCGACACATATAGTGAAATAGCTTTTAATATATAAAACGAATGATTATTTTAGTTTTTTCGACATCACGTAACTAAAATAGTCTTTAATATATGAAAAAAATATATATTTTAATTATAAATATTGAGAAAATGTGATTAGATAGAACATGATATAACTTCATATTACCAAGGACATGACTGTAGATAAGAAGGTGTGGAGGTCGCCTGTCAGGGTATAAGGTTAATAAGAGAGTAGTGATGTCTTGCCATGCATAGGTTCATGCTTGTTAGTGCATGTTGTAATACTAGTTGTACCCTAGTAGTTCTTGTCAAATGTTATTTATTGTGTTTCGATTTTCACACTATTTCGTCGTTATTGTTTTTGTTTTTCTTTCTTATAGGCTTTACATTAATTTTCTTATCAACGGTTATGCTTTCTTCATTGTTTTCTTTTTCTTTTACTTGAATTTGATGCTCTTGAGTCGAGGATTATTCGAAATCAGTCTATTTACCTATATGAGGTAATGATAAGTTCTGCATACACTCTATCCTCCAGACTCCACTTAAACCTTATTTGTTTTTATTAAGGTTACGTCTGAATCTGAATGCACATATGAATATTAAGATGTACATTACGATTTAGAGATTTGAATCTGAATACACATATGAATATTAAGATATGCATAAAGATTTGAATATTAAATAATTAAGACGATTTTTTATTAACATATAAATTTAAAAAATTTAAATAAAATACTCAATTGATCTATTATTATATCAAGAAAAATATCTTTAAAATTTTACATGACAATTGATAATGGTGATGACTAACGATAGTGATTGTGTATGCTGATCTAGTATAGTGTTGACTGATGATGGTGATCGTGGGTTGTATCTTATGGTACAATGATTCACAATAATGATTAATCGTGGTGGTCATAGTTGGCGGTTGATAGTTAGTAGTCGAATAATTTTGATAACTAATGATGACGTACCGTTAACTATGTATAATATTAATTTAATGGTGGTAACAATGATTAATGAATGTAGTACTAGTTGATAGTGATGATTGCTAACAATAGTGATTGATTTTGGTGATTGACAGTAATAGTAGTTGTGGTTAGGCTGAGAATGGTTATTTTGGATGGTAGATGGTGGTGATTGACGGTATTAGTAGTTAGAATTAAATGGTGGTTGTGACTGGTTGATGATAATAAATGGTGTACCGGTGAACTGTCATCTTTGTAAAAATTTGTAAATAGACACCTTAATAATATTAAGACTTTGCTATAGATCTTAATCATTCAAACTTACTTAGACTCATTAAAGTGGTTGTAAAATAAGAAAATCGAACGCTCTTAATGCTTAAGATATGAATGACTAAAATTTTAGAACTTGAAAACAAAACATACTTAATGATTGAGATCTGGACGATTTAGATTAAGACATTCATTAAGTGCAAATAAATGAGGTCTTAGTGGGATTTCATTGGGTATGTTATTATAAACGTAGTACATATTCTCTTTTTTTGTTCACAAACAGTGAAATGTATACCGTTATTAGTATTTAACATAATCTTTTGTGTTGCATATTTTAGGATTTGATGAAATTTTCTTAAAGATTTAATTTTTTTTCACTATTTTCGTCAAATCTAACAAATATAAATTGTTAAATATTTGTCAAAGACAAAATATTAGTTTTGACAATTTTTTAAAAATAAAATTATTTGATATATCCTTTAAAAACTATTTGAACCCACACTCGAAATGAATTAGATTTGTTTTGGTGCACTTGGTAAATCGCATATGACAAATTCGTTACATGAGTAAACTTCTCCGGATGAAATTTCTGAATGAGCTTTAGTTTCTATTAATATATATATATTGTCCCACCATTTTCGATAAACTACCTTAATTTCTATGATATTAAATTATATTATTTAGTAAGTTTAATTTATTTAAAATATCTATTTTTTATAAGTAATATTTTCTTAGAAAATGTGTTAAAAGCTAAATAAAACTTATTATAAATTAGTGAGAGTACTATTCTCCTCGAAACGAAATAAAAATAGCATTATCACATAAATTTAAATGAAAAAAATATTTAATTAAATATACAATTATAATAAAAGTTAATAGAGAAACATATCATATACTTTATTTTTTTCATTTTTATGACATTCATTTTTATTTTTCATTTGTTGCAAAAAGAATATTTTACGAGAATTATTTTATTAAACTTTGTTACGACATTATTACACAAGTTTGCATTTCCCATTTGTCTTCGTGTTACATACTTTTTAAATTCTCCACCATCGCACTAAACTACCTATAAATTCTTCATATATATATATATATATATATATATATATATATATATATATTATACTAGTCTTGTCATTTGTATATGGTCTTCAATCATGTATCTTAATATTATCATATATATTTGTTATGTTATTACAATGTATCTAATTATTTTTATATTTATCTGAGATACATATTTTTTGATATAACGTATGAAATTGATACTTGATACATCAAATTATACATATAAAAGATACATGAAATAATATTAGATCATATAAATAGATACATGAAATTAATATTAGATCATATAAATAAATACATGAAATTAATACTAGATACTTCTATGATACATATGAATGTACTTGTATGATACTCATGTATTTAAGTATTTAATTGGTTGGATACATTATATATTGATAATATATACGTCAAATTAATGAATTTATTATTATAAGAGTAATAAAATGAAACTAATCAAATTGTGACCAAGATATACATGTTTTTGTCTTTTATTAATAATATATATTTTTTTCATTTCAATCTGTTTGTCTTGTTTCTCTTTTTTAAAATTTATTTGACAAAAAAAATCTTTTTTTTTTTGAAACTTTTTAAACTTGAACTTTTCTACATGAAATGTTTAAGATCACAAAATTTTAAAATATCTTATCCTTTGACACATATAATGAAATAGTCTTTAATATATATAAATTGATCAATTTAATCTTTCGACACATATAGTAAAATAGATTTTAATATATAAAACAAATGATTATTTTAGTTTTTTCGACATCACATAACCTAAATAGTCTTTAATATATGTAAAAAAAATTATTTTATTTATAAATATTAGTAATAATAATGATGCAAAATAAAAAAAATCTGTTAAATTTAAACTCTGATTTTTCTAGGTATTCCCTATTCTTCCTAACGAAACGAAAAGGGCATATCCGTCAAATATATTACTGTCCGACGCCGGAAAATCAAAATCCAAGTTACTGTACTGCTTCTTCTTCCCATTTATCCATCTCCCTTCTTCCCGTTTTGCCCCTCTGCAAGATCTCGACACCGTCGCCGTCATCTTCCCGGGAAATTCATCAAAATTTGAAAAATTCAGTCGAATCACAGTTTTTTGTTCTGTATTAATCTAAATTATCGGAGAAAAGTTGTTTGAATTTATTGAATTGACTGAAGAATTTGGGGAATGAGATTTTGTTAAGGGATAGTTATGAGATCATCTATGTCGCCGGACAATTCAAGCAGTGCTCCGTCGACGTCGAGGAGTTCTCCTCCTTCTGCGGCATCTCAAAATCTCAATTGTAAACACAGGTCTAAATCTGCAAACCCTAGTTTTTTATCTTAATTTTGCATTTTTAGTAGCTTTTCTTATTCGTAGATCTGAAATTTTAGCTTTTTGTCTCTCGTATGCCTGGAATTCAACTGTGATTTGATGAATTGATCCGAGGCTGTAGATGATGGCTTATTGTCCAAAATGTGTGTGCTTTTGGAGGATCGTAATTGCAATATTTGTATTTTTAGTTTCAACAACAATAATAACAACTACACCTCAATTCTGAGCTTGATGTGGTTGGCTATGTGAATCATGTTGCTCCATTTATATACCCCTACTAGTGCAATAGGAGTATCTAATAATGCAGATTTATTGTAGAATTTATTTACAGCTGACAAGATTTTAGAATTCCTAGTGTACATTAGAACCCAAGTAACCTCCAGGATGCTATAAAGGGAACTTTTATATCTGTGAAGTGAAATGACAGTGGAGAAAGAGGTGATCGTAAAGAGTCATCTTAGCACAACAAGGGGGAGAGGGAGGTGCTGAACTGTGACATTGGGGAAACTAGGAGCAGAGACAGTCCATTTACAGTCAACAATATTCCAGCCTAAATCAGACCAATATGTATTGAAGCATCAATCTGCACTGCAGCAATATAGAAGAAGATATTGGCCCATTGAAGGTGAAGAGCCTGTATGATGTATGATTGGCCAATGAATATAGAGAACTAAAGCACCCACAAAAGTGGCATATTTTAGCTAGCTGAGAATTTTAGGAGCATGCTCAACACATGATAATTTGTGTAAAAGAGGTATTGCATCGTGCAATAGATGTTATTTTGTTTCTGCACTGTTTATTTGCGAGAGAATCTAGGACTCTTTCTGGTATATATTTGGGATGCTTAGAAAACTAAAGGAAGCACTTGTAAGCTGGGGTAAATGGAGAGTTGGGAAAACCATCAAAACACTTGGAAGATGATCCCCATTATGTATTATTTGGAGTATTTGAAATCAAACGTGTTTCGATGGAATTGCAACTCCAGTTCATGTTTTAAATTCCAGATGTCTACTCAATCTTTTTGTTTGGTATAATCACTAGAATGCAAACAATTCTGTTCTATTTGTTGATTTTGGAAGTTACTTGAATTTAGATAGGAGTCATAGGAAGCAGAGAAGCTAACAACTCTTTGTACCCTGATTTGCATCCACTGGATATTTATTGAATGAAATTCCATTTACCTGATAAAAAAAGATGGGCGTCCAGCCATATGTCTGTCCAAAAGAGGGACCAATTAATCGGTTATGTGTTGTTGGGACCTGCGAAGTAGCAGTTTTCAGTTGCCAAACATATGTAGTTTCTGGCCACACCGGAATCTGATACTCCCTCCCTCCCAATTTATGCGGCGCTTTTTGACTGAGCTCAAAATTTTAGAAAGAAATGAAGACTTTTGAAACTTGTGGCCTAAAACAAAGTCATATACATTTGTACGGTTATAAATCATATCATTAAGTTCAATTTAACACAAAGATTTCTGTAGTAGGAATGTATAATAATAATTAAGAATGGTTCCAATATTAGTATCTTAGAATAAATAACTAAATATTTAGCCAAGTAAATTTTGTGAGCATATGGAATGAAAATAGATGGCTTTTATCTGTTGCTGATGTGGTTTATTTTTCTACCTGCTACAGTAATGTCTTTCATCTGTTAACAAGGAGGGAGGTAGCTCCTCGAACTAAACGCGCTTCCAGAAAGTTTTGGGGTGAGAATACAAAATGTACTCTTGACTCCTATGGGTTGAAACGCGGAGTGGGAAGTGATGCTAGACAAGGACTAATATCGTGGTAACTTCATTATCTCTTTTTTTTCCTGTAAAGTCTGATAGAATCTGCTCCATCCTTTTTTCTCCATCTGTCTCATTTAATGATTGCAGGGTAGAGGCAGAGTCGTTGCAACATTTATCAGCCAAGTATTGCTCACTGTTGCCTCCTCCAAGGTCTACCATTGCAGCAGCATTCAGTCCTGATGGGAGGACACTTGCTTCTACGCAGTCAGTCTCTCTTCGATTACATAGACATGTATAATCTGTGCTATATTATGCTAGTTTTGTATCTATCTGTTCAATTTGATCGTAGTTATCTTAATTGTCTAGCGCTCCCATCTTGCAAACTACCTATTCATTAACCATAGTCCATATGGATGTATGCGCAAAATTGTGATGTAGTCATTTGTGAATTCTCCCTCCTTATTGATAAAGTAAGAATGTAAGATAGTCTGGCAAAAATTTTACTTGTATTGGTTGGGACTAATCTCAGCCACTTTACTTTTTTAAGTTTACTGACATATTCCCGTGGCGGCAGTGGAGATCACACAGTGAAAATAATTGACTGTCAAACTGGGAAATGCTTAAAGGTTATGAGTGGACACCGCAGGACACCTTGGGTGGTGAGACCATATTTTTTAATTTTTTTTTGCAGAATGTTTTGGAATATCACCTTTCTTCCTGGATATCTTACATCCTGGTTAACATCTGTAGGTTCGTTTCCATCCGTTGTACCCTGAAATACTTGCAAGTGGAAGTTTGGACCATGAAGTTCGGTTGTGGGATGCAAAAACTGCAGAGTGTATAGGATCGCGTGATTTTTGTAATGACCTGTAGCATCTCAGTAGTTTAAAGAAAAAACTGTGCACGCTTTACTCTTTTTCTTTTGACTGTAACTGGTGAAACATTCATCTCCTACAGATCGTCCCATTGCATCCATTGCATTCCATGCCCAGGGGGAAGTTCTGGCTGTTGCTTCAGGCCACAAGGTAAAAATTTAAACTCAAACACTCTCTTGGGTGATTTACATTTCATGTTCTGGTAGTGGGTGCTGATTTTGAAATCTATGACAGCTTTACATATGGCACTATAACAGAAGAGGAGAGGCTTCTTCACCAGCAATCATACTGAAGACACGGCGTTCTCTTCGTGCTGTCCATTTCCACCCACATGGTGCCCCGTTTCTTTTAACAGCTGAGGTATCACTATTATTTTTTGGTGACCTGAGGTGTGAATTGTAATTGTTTTAGATGCCATCAACCCTTTATTTTGTAGGTGTTTAACATGCCGTCAACCCATTATTTTGTAGGTCAACGATCTGGACTCATCAGATTCCTCAATCACTCGTGCGACCTCTCCGGGTAACTTGCAGTATCCTCCTCCTACTGTGTATTTGACTGATGCTCATTCCACTTATCAATCTGCTTCAGCAAATGAACTGCCTATCATGTCTCAACCATTCCTGATCTGGCCGTCAATTGCAAGAGGTGATCCTAGAATGCCCATGCAGCAGAGTGATACAGATGTGGGATCTGATAGTATACAGCAGAGAGCAGACACTTCGTCATCTGTCCGTCTTCTTACATATTCAACTCCGTCCGGCCAGTATGAACTTTTATTGTCGCCTATTGAGCAAAGTGCATCTCCTACTCAAGAAGCTCATACTAGTTCTTCTGTCAGGGAAAACGAAACAGGTAATCAACCTTTAGTTGATCCCATGGAGACTGATGGGCAGCCAGAAGAGAGAAACAATCAGTTTTTCCCTTTTAGTGACCCGGCATACTGGGAATTGCCTTTTTTGCAAGGATGGTTGATTGGTCGAAGCCAAGCTACTCGTTCAGAGCTTAGTGGTGCTACCATCAATCCATCAACTTATGGTGAACTGGAAAATCCTTCTTCTGTTCCCTTGGTAATTTCAAGCAATAGTCATCCAAGGTCCGGAAGATCTGGTTCTCGGCACCGTTCTTCTCGCTCTCGGGTGATCCCTGTTGCTGGAGCTGGTGATGGCGCTGCTCCCGTTAATGTTATGCATGATGAGAGTGATTCACAAATTTCTATTGGTCGCATCCAGTCAGAGATAGCTACTTCACTTGCAGCAGCAGCGGCTGCTGAATTACCTTGCACTGTGAAACTCAGAATATGGCCTTATGATATTAAGGTTCCATGTGCAGCCCTTGATGCTGAAAGATGTCGCTTAATAATACCTCATGCCGTACTTTGCAGGTGGGAATGATATGTACTGTTTCAAATCCGTGGCTTGACAACCTATATGGATAAGCTTTTAAAATACACTGGGATATTAAGCTGTCATGAAGAATCATCTTGAACCTAATATTTCTATTTGAGTAGTTGATTACTAGCCTCTTAGCCCTATACTCCGGAAATTTTTCATGTATTAATTTGACAGTTCCTAATTTGTGTGTCAGAATGAAAATAGATATGTTGTTAGATGAACTTTTCTGAATGCTTACATTGAGGTATTATTTTCAGTGAAATGGGAGCCCATTTTTCACCATGTGGGAGATTTTTAGCAGCTTGTGTTGCATGTATTCTGCCGAACTTGGACTCTGATCCTGGTTTTCATGGTCATCTTCATCACGATACTATGGCAGCTGCGACTTCTCCAACCAGACATCCAGTTGCTGCCCACCAGGTTATGTATGAGCTACGGATATATTCCCTGGAGGAGGAAACGTAATTACCGAATCACAATAGCTTATATTGTGCTTTCTTTTCTGTCTAATTTCTCCCCCATTCGTTATTTCTAATCCTGTTATGATTGTTGGTTACTTGATACTCTTTGTCATGTGTAGGTTTGGTTCCGTGCTTGCAGCTCGAGCAATTAGAGCTGCTCATTGTTTAACTTCAATTCAGGTAATTACTCATTTAGGTTCATGGATTTGTTTTATCAAACTTGTTTTCTGATAGAAAAAGAGCAGTTCTACATGGAATTAAACTCTGGATCTTTTTCTTTCTTTTTGCCTTTTCTTTTACTAAGGATATAAAACTCTAGATCTAATAGTTTTTGTTTTAAAACTCACAGAAATGGAAAATAATTATATCTATATGAAAGAGAGAAGTACAGGAAAGGGTTTGGGAAGGGTAGGATGTATGCAAACCTTATTCCTACCTTTGTGGGGCTAGGGATGTTGTTTTCGATAGACCCTCGTCTCAAAAGAGAAGTTATCAAAGCAGGGTAGCAAGAAAATATGACATCAAATTATTTTAGCAAGGTACAAGGCAAATGAAGTAAAAAATAGCAATACGCATTGGAGAATAAGAAACTACGCGACTACAAATACTACTACCAATAAGAAAGAGAGGAGATGAGGCTAGCCCCTTCTGTCCCACATAAAGTGCAACAACACTCAGCTACCTACTAACCTTTTACCCTAATCCTTGACCTCCATGCCTTTCTAAGATCATGTCCTCAGTAAGCTGAAGTTGTGTCCTGTCTAATCACTTCCCCCAGTTCATCTTTGACCTACCTCTACCTCCCAACTCCTGCTATTGCCAACCTTTCACACCTCCTTACTGGCACATCCCACACACCTTCTCTTCACATGTCTAAACCATCTCAGCTTCACTTCCCTCATCTTGTCTGCCACGGAAGTCACTCCCACCTTGCTCCTCATAACTTCGTTCCTACTCTTATCTCTCCTAGTTTGTCTGCACATCCATAGCATCCTCATCGCTGCTACATTCATCTTTTGAATGTGGGCGTTCTTGACTAGCCAGCACACTGCCCCATACATCATTGTTGGTCTAACCACTATTCTATAGAAATAATTTCATTAAATGAGAGGGCAAAAACATGCCCGTATACAAGAAGTATACCAAAACATTAGAAAGCCTTACAAAAAGACACAACTTTTTATGAACAATACCCAATGATTTATACAAGTAGGAACCTCATGGTGCACAGGGAAAAGAGGATATTCCTCAAATGTACAAAATCTTTCTTCACTCTGTCGAAAGCTCTCCTATTTCTCTCTTTCCATATGATCCACATAATTTCTAAGGGTGCAATGCCCCAAGCTCTGCGTCTCCTCCTCCTTAATTCCCAGCTATACCATGTTTTTTTCACAGTGCACGCCTTTACCTACCCAATACGAAACCATCTCAGAATATCCCACCATAAGCAACACGTTATCCGACAATGCAAAGTAAATATTCACATCTCCCAACTCTTTACACATAAAGCACAAACTAACACAATTGATTGGCCTCTTTCTCAACTTTTTTTGCTGTTAGGATCACCCCCTCGTAGTGAAGAAACATACCTTTCTCGGAACTAATAAGCTTCTCGTAATAAGACTTTACGGAAAAGACGCATTCGCCCCCACCCCTCATCTCCCTACATCATTACAATATACCTTTCATAAGTTGCTTATTTCTTATTTTTGTAAAATTAGTCAATCATAGACAACATTACTTATCCAGAAGGAAAAAGAGACTCAAATATTGATACATAATAGTAAAACTTGTTTTTCTTGGACTATGCTCTGTTGCTTACCGATCTGAGACATTGATGGGGCTCCTCATCTTTTGTAATTGCAGTTTTCTCCAACTTCAGAGCATCTGTTACTTGCTTATGGGCGTCGCCATAGTTCACTACTGAAAAGTGTTGTGATTGATGGAGACACAACTATACCCATTTACACGATTCTTGAGGTGAGAAACATCTTATGTTCGGGCTTAAGCAATTATTGAGTGTATTACTACTTTCATAGGTCTTTATAGTTGCATAACTTGCATTATGTAAACACTTGCTAATGCTTGTTTCAGTTTATGATACATAATTTTTGCTTTGGTCTAAAATGTTAATGTACTAATTGTCATATTTTCAGTAGCCTATAGACATTTCGAGAAATTAACTTTAAACCATGACCTGGTGTTTTCTCAGATAGTGAGATCAGTGAGATACAGTGATATTATTTCTATCTACTGATCAACAAAAAACATGAGAGTAGCTTTACAGATCTTCATACATTTATGAAAGATAGAAACCTTAACTAGATCTACTTCAAGTGAAGAATGTTGTGAGGAATATTATGGTTAGAGAAGTAGGTCTCCAGATGATATCCATGTAAAGGCTGAAAGTAGCTTGAAGAGGTTAGAGTTGTATTGTCTAACTAAGCTTTTAAATTTTTATTTTTTTTGAGAAAGGTAACATTTACTTCTACATATCCACAGGTATACTACATCAAAGTGTAGTCCCCCTCCAAAAAGTTATACTTACATTAGTCCTAAGATCTTCTAGTTACATCCAGTCAATGGCATTAGAAACATCTTCAGAATTTCTTATCACACCAAAAATAGTAAAAACCTAGGCAGTTTATATTTATCTTCTGAATATTGTTCTTCTTTCCTTCAAAACATCTCTATTCCTTTCCTTCCAAATTGTCCACCACTTTTTCCAGCATTTCCATCACTATTCCAGCATTTTAGAAATTCTGTGATTCTCCCTGGTTGTGTCCACTTGATCTTCCTCTTGTGGATGAACATCTGCCATAATTGATCCGTCCATTTGCAGTGTAAAAGTGATGGTTGACTGGCTCCACCTGTTGTTCGCATAGATAGCATCTAGAGCAAAGGTTGTGTTTCCTCTTGTTCAAGTTTTCATGTGTCAAGACTTCCTCCTTTGCCAAAAGCCATGTGAAATAATCCACCTTGATAGGATTTTTGTTCTCCAGATCATCCTCCAGGGCCATCGTGCTTGCTGCTCTTCAATAGGCCTCAGTTCTCGATATGCAGATCTTACAGGGAACTCTCCCTTTCTCTCCCCTTCCCATATTAGTCTATCTTCCTCTTCTGTTAGATTGGTTGCCATAGTCATTGTGTCATGAAATCTTGCTATGAATGTCATTTCCCAGTCATTTAAGTTTCTTCTCATATGTAGGTTCCACCCTTGTCCTGTCCATAAGTCTGCCCCTGATGCTTCATGTGCTTGACTTTTAGACTCTATAGCTCAGGGAATGCTTGTTTGAGTGTCTCCTGTCCGCACCAGATGTCATTCCAGAAGGCCACTTTTTCTCCATTACCAGCCTTACAGTTTATTCTGTCCTTGACTCCAGAAGCCATGAGTTCTTGATTGATCTCCATACACTACAATCATAAGGGTTGGTCACCACCTCTGTCATCCACTTGTCCTCCATGCCATATTTTGCTGTTATTACTTCCTTCCATAGAGATACTTCTGGTGAGGCAAATTTTCATAACCATTTCATCAACAAACTCTTATTCTGCGTACTCAGATCTCTGATGTTGAGTTCACCCCCCTCTCTTGCTAACTAGCAACTCCTTTATCTTCACTGCCTTTCCATAGAAAGTTCCTCCTAATTGCATCTAACCTCTTGGTTACTTTAGTGGTATAGGGAATAGTGACATCATGTATGATGGCAAGGCATCCAGGACATTGTTAACTAGAGTTAGGACATTGTTAACTAGAGTTAGTCTGTCACCAGAGGATAGATATTGACACTTCCAGTTCACAAGCTTCCTTTCACATTTTTCAATTACACCACTCCATATTCCACTTGACTTGCTCTTAGCCCCCAAAGGAATTCCCAAGTAGGTTGTTGGTAGTTCACCTACTTTCCCTCCTAGCTTGTAAACTAAGTCCTCAATATTTGGTACTATGTTTACTGGATAAATGAAACTCTTGTTCCAGTTTATGTGCAAACCTGATACAGCCTCAAAAATATTTAAAATTACTCTCGAAATCAACATGTGCTCCTTTACAGCTCCAAAAAATACTAGAGTGTCATTTGCATACTATAGATGAGTGATCTCTAGATTGTTTCTTGTCTTCTCCCCCACTTGGAAAACTCTGATCCAACCATTTGCTCTTGCAGTCTGGAGTGGAATGGGTTTCTGAACCCCTCCATGGCCAAGATAAAAAGAAAAGGAGATATGGGGTCCCCTTGACTCAGACCCCTGTTTGATGGGAAAAAATCACATGGGTTCCTGTTGACCAGAATAGAGAATTTCACTGAGCTTATGCACTTTCTGATTCACTTTAACCATCTTTGACCAAAATCCATCCTCTGCATCACCTTCATCAAAAAGTTCCAATTTAGGTGATCATATGCCCCCTGGATTCCCAACTTGCATTTTTCCTGGAATCAACACTGCATCCATGATCTGCCTGCTCTTGATAAAAAGGCCATTTGTTGCCTATTCACAAGCTTATGCATCACCTTCTTTGGTCTTTCATCCAAAAGTTTTGCAATTATCTTGTAAACTCCCCCCACTAAACTTATTGGTTTGAAGTCATTTAGTTCTTCTGCCGTATTTTCTTGGGTATCAAAGTCACAAAAGTAGCATTTATACTCTTCTCAAACTCTCCTTCCACATAGAAGTTTTGAAATGCTGCAACCATTTCTGTTTTGATGATATCCGGGCACTGTCTAAAGAAAGTCATAGAAAAGCCATCCGGGCTAGGGACTTTGTGTCCCCAGCACATGCTTTGATGCTTTCTAGAATTTCCTGAGCTTCAAAAGGGGCCATCAGTTGGTTGTTGTCATTTTCATCAATCATAGGACACTCCCTCATTTCCAACTCTGGCCTCCAATCTTCAGTTTAAGAGTATAGATTTTCATAGTACTCAGTAATCTCTCTTTGTATTTCAGCAGGTTCAGTCACTAACTACTCCTTGACTTTGATTTTATAAATAGTGTTGACTCTTCTGTGTGAGTTTGCTATCTTGTGGAAGAAACTGGTATTCCTGTCCCCTTATCTAAGCCAAACTGCCCTAGATCTCTGTCTCCATGTTGTTTCTTCATTTTGACTATTTCTTCCAACTCAGTGGTAAGAGCTAATCTGGAAACTATTTCCCCTTCCTCTAAAATTCTCTGATCCTGTATCATTTCAAGTTCTGCTAATTGGTTGAGCACAAGTTGCTTTTGTTGTTTCAGATTCCCTTGACTGGTCTTGCTCCACTCTTTCGACTTTTCTTTCAATGCCCTCAGCTTAGCTTCCAGTACAAAGTCTGGTTTTCCTTGGAAATGAAAAGACCCCCACCAACCCTTTACTGTCATTGAAGCCTTCTGTAGTCGGCCACCAATTTTCGAACTTGAAATATGATTTGGTTGACCCCCATTCTCCACACTGTAGCATCAACGGGGAATGGTCATAGATAATTCTCTGTAGAATAGACTGCTTGATATTCCTGAATCTTGTATCCCAATCTTCAGAGATCATGAACATGTCTGGTCTTGCTGATGTGGAATGTCTGTCACCTTTCCTCCATGTGAATTCTCCCGCTGCTAAGTCTAAGTCCATTAATTCCATGTCGTTCAATGAACTCTGAAAGATCTGTCATTAATGACCTGCTGATTCTACTGCAGTTGAACTTCTCAGAAGGATATCTCACTGTATTGAAATCCCCACATAAGACCCAAGGACCTGTGAATAGACCTCTAGCTGCCCCCAATTCCCACCAAGTTTCTTCCCTTTCAACTGTCATTTGGGGCGTAGACTCCCGTTAGGTGCCATTTAAAATCCTGATTTTTGCCTGGGAAACAACATGAAACTGAGTACGCTCCCACACTACTTACTTCCCCTTCCCATATTCTTTTATCCCCCATAATTAGTATGCCTCCCCTAGTCCCACTAGCTTCTAGTTGCACATAATCTGCCCATCCACTACCCCAAATTTCTTTAATTATGTTTGCAATCTCCCCCTCCCTTTTTGTCTCTTGAAAACACACAACATCTGCTTTCCAGATTCTTAACATGTTCCTGATCATACACCTTTTCTTCCCATAATTCAGTCCCTCACATTCTAGGATACAATGTTTAAATTCATTGATCCATGATGGCCAAATACCCCCCTATACTTCTAGAGCCATTGCTGTGAAACTTAGAATCTACTTGTAGGTTCTTTAGTTCCAATTGCCCTTTTTTCTTGCATGTTGACTGTTCACTATGTTTCCCCTTGGCTTTCTTGCTTATTACTGTCAATCTTCATCAATAATTCCCTCGCCCTATCCTCACATCCTTTGAGATTAACCCCAAATTCCGAGCTCAGTTTGATTATATTTTGTTGTATCCATTCTGAGGTGCTCAGTGTGTTGTTGTCTTCCTCTGGGAATTGGATACCCAGTGGGATACCATCCTCTGCTCCTCCATTTGTATTCTCCTCTGCCAATGGTTGTACCATTATCGCTGTACTTTTCTCCCCCAATTCTTCCTTATTTTTTCCAGGCATGTCTACCATATGTCTCACAATTTCCAGTTCCCCATTGTCCCTATTCCCAGGCGTAATCTGACTTTGAGCTTTATTTTCCTTCGTTTGATTTGCTGATATCTCGATGTTAATTATGTCTTCTGATGGGATTTGTAAAGCTTGGGCTCTAGCCTTTTCCCCAGCAATTGGGTCCAAAAGAATGGGCCCAATTTCCTTTGACCTAGTTTTTGTCTGCTATACACACTATATTCTCCCCTTCTAAATCTCGGGCCCATTGCATGAGAGACTCCTCACTCGAAGACCCCACGTGGCCATCCACCTTTTCCGCTGGTAGTACCTCCTTTATCATCTGCAAAAGCTGATCTTGGGTATTGACCGCTGGGTATTTTCCCTTCTCCTCTCTCCTTTCCTCTGAAAATTTCACGGTGACCGGAGCTTCACACCATACCGGGATGGTGTAAGTGAAACTATCGCAGGTTATTTATACTTCTCTGGGAATCTGTTCGCTGTCGTCTTGTACTTTTATTCTAGCCCAATGAAGATGATTTTTGAGAAAGGTCTCCTCTGTCTCGATATAGCCTCCACATAGGTTACCGATCTCTTTAAAAACCTTCTGCGACCATATATTCATAGGTAAACCTAGCAGTCTGATCCATACCCTATCTCTCCTTACCTCTGGTGGCCAGGAGCCAGTTGTTGGTTTCCACCATTCAAGCTCCGATTTCATTTTCTTCCAGATCCATTGGCCTGTTAAGACATGCTCTGCTGCTAGTCTTGATGGTAGTTCAAACATAAAATGCCCGTCATTCATGGGATACACTTTGACTTCTATCGCCGATTTCTAGGAGTTACAGGCCCATCTTCTTACATCATTCAAGTTAGGGTTTTCGTTTGTATGGCACTAGAATTTCCCTACTATGCATCTGTTCAAGAGGTCCTTTTCTAATTGCGATTTGCCCCCTGTGATCCTTACTCTGTTTGCTGTGCTCTGTATCTCTGCCCTCTCCGTTTCCTCCGTCACCCATCTGTCACGGAAGAAAGCTTCTTTGTAGGACCTGTGGAGTTGTTTGTTGTCCTTTACTGCTATCCCCTGTGTTTTGTCTGGTTCATAAATAAACCCAGCAATCTTGTGAGCTATATTCCCCCAACCTCCTTTGAATGTAGATTCCGGAGTAATTATGACTGATTTGTTTTAACCTTGTAATGCTATAAAACTGATGTATCTCCCACTCTCATTGTATTTGAGAGTGCAATAGAACTCTGCAAAGTGGTCCTTCATGTTCCACCTTTTAACTGTCCTCTCTGCACTTTGGAGTCTTCAATTCTGCAACTAACCATTTCAGGACTTTAATGCTAATTTTCACTCTTTTCATCTGATGTCGGCTGTGTTCCATCCATTCAAACCACCTCCCAACTTTGTCTTTACATCTCGTAATGTCGTAGGACTTGAAACCTGCGTTATAAAAGATGCTATCCTCCCCTATTGGATGTGTTCCGGCGAGCTTGCCGGATCCACCCATCTGAAACCTAAATTTAAAACACTTAAAACTAAAAATTGACAAACCTCGATATCTGTGCTGAAGCTTTTTTTTTTTGTTTTAGTGCTTTTTAGATAAAGACAAAGCATCCAAATATTCTAAATTTTATTTTGAGGAGTAGAAAGAAACCAAATGAGTGGAGAAAGAGTGATATGAAAAAATGAGGAAGGTGTTCAAAGTTGTACACACTGTTCTGGTATTCAATTTCTGGACTATCGATAAATTTTTTTGAAAGGAATGACGGTGCATAGAATTAGGGACACATTAATAGTGACAGAACTAATTTGGATTTATATGTGTGGGTGATACCAAGAGTTACACTTGGAGGGTTGGAGTGTTGGAACAAATACAACATTCGCTCAGAACAAAAAGAAAGATGGAAGCCCAGCTTGCATTTGGTGGACAGTTTGGAAAGAGAGAAATCAAAGGTGTTCTGAATACAATACTAGCTCTATCCAGAAACTGAAGATGAAGTGTTTAGCCCTTCTCCATTTTCGGTGTAAACGTGAATGAATATATGGAAGATATAAAAACTTTTGTTAATGTTCTAGGATCTCTATAAGTAGTTTTTAGTTTAGAATATCTTCATATATTCCCTTTTGTGATTATGGATAGCTGCAGTTTTATGTTGTAGCAAATCGTTATAAAAAACATTTGTTACCTTCTCAAAATGACGACAATATGACGACTCAATATGCTATTACAAGACGAGGCAGACCTAAAATTACTTGGAGGAAAGTTGTAGACTTATAATTTCTCTTAATTAAATATGATTCTGATTTAGAACATAACACAATGGAATCAAATGATCCATTCATGCTATTCCAACTAGTTGTATGATGTTTAGTTGTTCTTTTTAAATTTAACCTAGTAGCAAGCTTCGTAGACTAGTTAGAGACTTGTGTGTCAGTATAGAGATAAGCATGAGGTTTAGAAAAACACCTATTTCACCGAGAAGAAACACTCTTGAGTTCTGGTATAAAATGTGTCCAACTAGTTGATTGATTTATTGATCAAATGTGCCCCAACAAAAGTTTGGCATTGATTCTAGTTGATTGATTAAGTAACCACTAACAAGGTAACCATAAACAACTTGTGTAATGCTAATCAGCCTTTCTTTCTTGCTCTTTTGAGTAAGCATTTCTGGAACTTCATTAGACATCTGCTTCAAGAGGTAAGTCAAATACAACTTGCGTCACGCAAATAAAATAAGCCTTTATAGGTGAAAGCTGAGGCCTGAGAAGTGAAGAAAAACCTCAGAAGAGGAAGGAACACTGTGACACTTCAGTTAAATAGCGGCAACATACATATTAAGTTTATCTCTTGAAATTGGATGCCTATGTCCTGGCAGCCGTAGGGGAAATTTTTCCTCTTTCTTCTGCATTTTCTGTTTTCTGTATGTCCTAAGTTGTACGTTTCTGAATCAGGTCTATAGAGTTTCTGATATGGAACTTGTGAGAGTTCTTCCCAGCACGGAGGATGAGGTCAATGTCGCTTGTTTCCATCCTTCGGTTGGTGGTGGCCTTGTCTATGGAACCAAGGTAACCAATATAAACTTTTTATGAGCTTTTATGTTTCTTCTTCCTAAAGATAAATATATTCTCATTTTAAAAAGCTCATCATGATTTATTTTCCTCTAATTTTGCAGGAAGGGAAGTTAAGGATTCTCCAATATGACAAGTCGAATAGCCTGGGTCGCACAATATCCTGTTCTCCTGTCGAGAACATGCTCGAGGTATAATAAGGGCTGAATTGAATTTGTAATTACTTCTTCTGAATTCGCTGTTATTAGTCATGATTTTAGAGTTGTGGCTTTTTTACCAGCAATTGCCTTTTTAGGCAGTGATGGTCATTTGATATATCAAGCTTTGTTTTTAGATTGTCTAGAATAAGATATAATTGCCAATTTACTACTTTCCTCTATCCAATATGTCACACTTTCCTTTTTAGTGTGCCCCAAAACAAATGACACTTTTCTATATTTAGCAATAATTTAATTTAAACTTTCTAATTTTCAATGACCATGATTTTTACAGCTTCAAAAAAAATTATGACATGTTTTAGACAAGGTTCAAGAGTCTCTTTTTTTCCCCTTAAACTCCGTGGCACAGTCGCATAAATTGGGGCAGAGGGAATAATAAAAAGGCAAAGTCCCTCATCAGTGGTCCTCAAGCAATAGAAGTTGGCTCCACCATCACCTTCCCCTATGAGCCATGAGAAAATAAGCCAAAGCCATTGATATTCTCATATGTAAACAACTTTAACTGAGTTGACAATGAATTTGAAGTGAGTTTTTTAGTTTTAATCTGAGATAACTTACATCTGTTACTCACATCAGTATCTTGTAAATTGAATGCAGGTCCCAACATATGCTTTAGAAGGCTAGTAACTTGTGATGATAAGAAAAGGTGATAGGTATATTCCATTTGGCAACTAATTTTTCTGTCGTATTTTCCTGCATCAGTTCTTCGATAATTTCTCTTTTGAGCCGAGGTTCTAGCGGAAACAACCTCCCTCCCCCACAAAGGTAGGGGTAAGACCTGCGTACATCCTACCCTCCTCAAACCCTACTTGTGGGATTACACTAGGTATGTTGTTTATTGGTGGATGTTGGGATAGTGGCACTCGCTTCTTTCCTGCAAGTCCTATTTCTTTTGTGAATGGAAAAATTCAATAGGCGCTTTAATTCAAACTTTGTTACCAGTTGCTGGTTTGAAGTGGGAAATGTTTGCAGTCTGCATCATTACTATCCTTTAGAGTACTACTGGATGGTGTTTTTGCCATGTTCTTTCGTATTGCCATTGGGTGGGGATTGGGGTTAATGAGTATGCATGAAGATGAGTTTCTATTGCTGATGAAATGCAGATAAAATGTGACAATGTCACTATGAACTGGAAGAAAATCAATTTCAACAATAAATGCAGTTATATTTGAAGGTCATGCTATAATGATATGAATCACTTTTAACAATGTTTAAGTTTACCTATCATCTCTGCCAAAGTTTGAAGCACTCAATGGCTTTTTAATTGGGGTGGTTAAAGTGCACTCAAAGGAATCATCACTTCGCGTGGCTAAGTTAATTGAAATGCCATGAAGATTCATCTTATTCTGCATTTATTCACTTTATTCCAGACTGCTGCTGTTGGATTTGATGAATTGCTTCCTCGAGAATAGTGTCTTGTGCCTCATTGTCAGTGAAGGATTGTGCCTTTGTTTTTGTTTTTTGTTTTTTCAATCTTAAAGTACTTTAGAGTTCCTAGACTTATTGTTGGTATTTTGAGATTCTACTGATGAGTATTACTATCCAGGGTCTCGTATCAATATACTAGTCCGCTATGGCTAGCGGCTGCAAAGATGAGTGCTTTTGCTGAGGACCTTGAAACCTTGAAACCTTGAAACTTAATGCAGTACAGCTACAGCAGTATGTGGAAGAGGTTTATACTTGAGCTTGTCTAACCTATAGTCACTACAGATTTAAGACTAATGGCACTTTCAGGGACTGAAAGATTCACAGAGCGTCTCGCTTGGACTACTACCCATGTGACTGCACGAGTGCTCTAGAGTTCTGTTTGATGGAAGGTAAGTGCTGGCGGGAATCGAGGGACTGTTTCTACAAATTTTCCTGCAGATGACTTCAAATGTACTATAGGAGTTTGATTTTGATTTATTGGATTTCTTTCAGAAGAAAAAAAATGGAAGAGAAAGATCCCAAACACATATTTGAGTCTTGAAATGCAGTAGTAATTTCTATGATTTTCTTTAAACGAAGGCTTTCTAATATATGGTTAATTTCAGTTACCCTTGCTGAATTGACAACACTAGGGGTGTTTGAATGACCACTTTCTTGTATGAAGAAGTGATCTCCAAAATCTGTAAATGTATTCATTGCATTAGGATACGGATGGTCCAACAAAATTTTGGGTCAAAAACATTTATAAATATTCATAGACTAATACACATAATAAATTGAAATAAATTTTGAATTCCTGTTTCGTCATGCCAAAATGCTAAAACAAATGGCGTGGATAATAGAAGCTATGAATATCATATTTACTAAATCATTATGGATGGTCATATAAAATTTGGGATAAAAGAGTTTTGGTTAGTCATATTTCTAAAAATTTATCGATTAATATACATAAAAAATTGAAAAAAAATCTTGAATTTCTATTTCATAATATCCATAGACGCTAAAAAGAAATGGTGTGGATCATGTAGAGGCTATCAGTATCATTCAATCGTTTATAACGGATGGTCTGGTAAAATTTGTGAGCAGAAAGTTTTGGTTAGTCATAGATCCAAAATTCTCATGAATTAATACACAAGAAAAAGTAAAAAGAAAATGGATTCTATAGAGGCTATCGATATCGTTCATTAAGTCATTGCGGTTGGTCCCACAAAATTTGTGGTCGAAAAGTTTCGATTAGTCATACTCTAAAAAATTTATGGACTAATACACACAATAAACTAAGGAAAATTTTGAATTCCTGTTTTTTGACCCCTAAACACTAAAATAAGTGGCGTGGATCCTATAGAAGATATGAGTATCATTAGCCCATGGATCTGACGCTTTGGGGCACCTAAAGAAAATTTCAGAAAATACTTTATGAGGACCTCCGTAATGAGTTAAGAGAGCATTACGTATAGTCCCGCCATTTTTAAGGCATATTTTCATATTTACGAGCCAAATTTTAAAAATTACGAGCCCATGGATCTGGTGCCTTATGTCACCTGAGAAATTTTTCTCAAAAAACTTTATGAGGACCTCTGTAATGAGTTGGGGAAGCAATTACGTATGGTCTCGCCATTTTAAGGCATATTTTATCATTTACGAATCAATTTTTCATAATTACGCAACTTTCTTCGTTTTTCGTGTATATTCACCCATGGATTTGACGCCTTTGGGCACCCCAATATATTTTTGAAAAAACTTTATGAGGACCTCCGCAATGAATTGGGGAAACATTACAAATAGTCCTGACATTTTTAAGGGATATTTTTGCATTTACGAGACAACTTTTAGAAATACGCGACTTTTGTAGTTTTTCGTGTGTAGCCCATGCATCTGGCGCCTTGGGGCACCCAAATATTTTTTCTAAAAAAGCTTTATGAGGACCTCCGTAATGAGTTTGGGAAGCATTACGTATAGTTTTTTTGAAGATCTTTGTAATGAGTTACGTAATGCTTCCCAAACTCATTACAGTTGTTCTCACAAAGTTTTTTGAGAAAAAAAGACATTGGGTGCTTCGGGGTGCCGAGCCATAGGCTATAATACACAAAAAATCAAAGATTTTTCGTAATTCCTAAAAAAGGGCATGTAAATGCGAAAATAAGCGTTAAAAAATTGTGTGAGTATACATGGTGGTTCCCTAACTCATTACGGAGGTCCTCATAAAGTTTCTTGAGAAATTTTTTTTGGGTGCTCCGGGGTGCCAGATCCATGGGCTATAAAACGAAAATTGAGGATTTTGGGTACTGTCTAAAAAAGGATCTGTAAATGTGGAAATAAGCGTTAAAAATGGTGTAAGTATACGTAGTGGTTCCCAACTCATTATGGAGGTCCTCATAAAATTTTTTGAGAAAAGAATTTTTGGTGCTCCGGGCCGCCAAATCCATGGGCTATAACACATGAAAAATAGAGGATTTTATGCAACTCTTGAAATAGGACATGTAAATAAAGAAATAGGCATTAAAATAATAGTGTGAATATAAGTGGTGGTTCCCCAACTCCTTACGGAGGTCCTCATAAAGGTTTTTGAGAAAAAAATGTTGGATGTTCCAGGGCGCCAAATCCATGGGTTATAACACATGAAAAATTGAGTTTTTCTGTAATTCCTTAAAAAAGGCCTGTAAATGCGGAAATATGCGTTATAAAAATGGTGTGAGTATACGTGGTGGTTCCCAACTCATTATAGAGGTCCTCATAAAGTTTTTTTGAGAAATGCACCAGGGCACCAGATCCATGAGCTATAACACACGAAAAATCAAGGATTTTGGGTAATTCCTAAAAGACAGCCTGTAAATACGGAAATATGCGTTAAAAAATTATGTGAGTATACATGGTGGTTCCTCAATTCATTACAAAGGTCCTAACAGAGTTTTTTGGAAAAAAAAAAATTAGGTGCTCCAGGGCATCAGATTCATTGGGCTATAACACACAAAAAATTAAGAATTTTGGGTAATTACTAAAAAAGGGCCCGTAAATGCGGAAATATGTGTTATAAAGATGGTGTGAGTATACATGGTGGTTCCTCTACTGATTACGGAGGTCCTCATAAAGTTTTTTGAGAAAAAATTTAGGTGCTTTAGGCGCCAGATCCATGGGCTATAACACACGAAAAATTGAGAATTTTGGGTAATGTCTAAAAAGGGCTTGTAAATGTGGAAATAGGCGTTAAAAAAATGGTGTGACTATACGTGGTGGTTCCCCAACTCATTACAGAGGTCCTCATAAAGTTTGTTGAGAAAAAAATGGTGCTCCAAGACGCCAGATTCATGGGCTATAACACACGAAAAATTGAGGATTTTGGATAATTCTTAAAAAAGGACATGTAAATGCGGAAATAAGTGTTAATAAAATGTTGTGACTATACTTGGTGGTTCCCCAACTCATTACAGAGGTCCTCATAAAGTTTTTGAGAAAAAAATTTAGGGTGCTCCGTGGCGTCAGATCCATGGGCACACACGAAAAAGCAAAAATCTTGGGTAATGTCTAAAAATAGATCTGTAAATGCGAAAATATGCGTTAAAAATGGTGTGAGTATACGTAGTGGTTACACAACTCATTATAGAGGTCCTCATAAAGTTTTTTGAGAAAAAAACTTTGAGTGCTCCTGGGCGTCATCCCTAGGCTATAGCATACGAAAAATCGAGGAATTTGGATAATTCCTAAAAGGGGCATATAAATGTGGAAATAGGCATTAAAAAAATGGTGTGAGTATACGTGGTGGTTCCCTAACTCATTACGGAGGTCCTCATAAAGTTTCTTGAGAAAATTTTTTTAGGTGCTTTGGAGTGCCAAATCAATGGGCTATAACACACAAAAATCGAGGATATTGGGTATTGTCTAAAAAAAGACTGTAAATGTGGAAATAAGAGTTAAAAATGGTGTAAGTATACGTGGTGATTCCCCAACTCATTACATATGTCCTTATAAAGCTTTTTGAGAAAAAAAATTTGGTGCTCGAGGCCGCCAGATCCATGGGCCATAACACACACAAAATCGAGGATTTTGGGTATCTCCTAAAATAGGACGTGTAAATATAGAAATAGGTATTAAAATAATGGTGTGAGTATACTTGGAGATTCCCCAATTCATTACGGAGGTCCTAATAAAGTTTTTTGAGAAATTTTTTTTGAATGCTCCAGGGTGCCAGATCCATGGGCTACACATGAAAAATCGAGTATTTTGGGTAATATCTTAAAAAGGGCCTGTAAATGCGGAAATATGCGTTATAAAAATGGTGTGAGTATACGTAGTGGTTTCCCAACTCATTACAAACGTCCTCATCAAGTTTTTTGAGAAAAAAATTTAGGATGCTCTGAGAAGCTAGATCCATGGGGATATACACACAAAAAATCGAGGATTTTTTGTAATGTCTAAAAAGTGCTTGTAAATGCGGAAATTGGCGTTAAAAAAATGAAACTATACGTGGTGGTTCCCCAACTCATTACGAAGGTCCTCATAAAGTTTTTTAAGAAAAAAATTTAGGTGCTCCGGGGCGCCAGATCCATGGGCTATAACACACGAAAAATCAAGAATTTTGGATAATTCCTAAAAATGGACCTGTAGATGCGGAAATAGGCGTTAATAAAATGGTGTGAGTATACGTGGTGGTTCCCCAACTCATTATAGAGGTTCTAATAAAGTTTTGAGAAATTTTTTTAGGGTGATCCGGGGCGCCAGATCCATGGGTTAGAATACATGGAAATTCGAGGATTTTGCGTAATTCCTACAAAAGGAGCGTTTAAATGCAGAAATAAACGTTAAAAATTAGTGTGAGTATACGTTGTAGTTCCCTAACTCATTACAAAGGTACTCATAAAATTTTTTGAGAAAAACTTTTTGGGTGCTCCGGGGCGCCAAATCCATGGGCTATAACACACAAAAAAATTGAGGATTTTGCGTTATATAAAAAAAAAAAGAGCATGTAAATGCGGAAATAGGCATTAAAAATGGTGTGAGTGTACGTGCTGGTTCCCCAACTCATTACGGAGGTCCTCATAAAGTTTTTGAAAAAAATATATTTGTGTGCTCCAGGGCGCTATATCCATGGGGTAAACACACAAAAATCGAGGATTTCGGGTACTTCCTAAAATATGGCATGTAAATGCGGAAATAAGTGTTAAAAAATGGTGTGACTATACGTGGTGGTTCTCCAACTCATTACATAGGTTCTCATAAAAAAAAATTAAAAAACACTTATGGTACTCCTGGGCGCCAGATCCATGGGCTATAACACACGAAAAATTAAGAATTTTGGGTAATTTCTAAAACTATAAAAAGGCCTGTAAATATGAAAATAGACATTAAAAAAATGGTGTGAGTATACGTGGTTCCCCAACTCATTACAGAGGTCCTAATAAAGTTTTTTGAGAATTTTTTTTTGGATGCTCCACGGGCCAGATCCATGGGCTACACATGCAAAATCGAATATTTCGAATAATTCCTTATAAAAGGCCTGTAAATGAGGAAATATGCGTTATAAAAATGGTGTGAGTATACGTGGTGGTTTCCTAACTCATTACAAATGTCTTCATAAAGTTTTTTTAGAAAAAAAATTAGGATGCTCCGGGGAGCCAGATCCATGGGCTATACACACGAAAAAATCAAGGATTTTTTGTAATGTCTAAAAAGTGTTTGTAAATACAGAAATAGGCGTTAAAAAAATGACTTGAGTATACATGGTGGTTACTCAACTCAATACGGAGGTCCTTATTAAGTTTTTTGAGAAAAACTTTTTAGGTGCTAGATCAATGGGCTATAACACACGAAAAATCAAGAATTTTGGGTAATTTTTAAAAAAGGGCATGTAAATGCGGAAATTGACGTTAAAAATGGTGTGACTATACGTGGTTGTTCCCCAACTAATTACAGAGGTCCTCATAAAAGTTTTTGAGAAAAAAAAATTGGGTGCTCTGGGGTGCCAGATCCATGGGCTATAACACTCGAAAAATTAAGAATTTTGGGTAATTCTTATAAAAGGGCATGTAAATGCGGAAATAGGTGTTAATAAAATGGTGTGACTATATATGGTGGTTCCCCAACTCACTACAGATGTCCTCATAAAGTTTTTCAGAAAAAATATCTTGGTGCTATGGGATGCCAGATCCATGGGCTACACACGAAAAATCGAGGATCTTGGGTAATTCCTTAAAAAAGGACATATAAATGCGGAAGCAAGCGTTAAAAAATGGTGTGAGTATATGTGGTGATTCCCTGACTCATTACGAAGGTCCTTATAAAAAATTTTAGAAAAAAAAATTGGGTGCTTCGGGGCGCCAGATCCATTAGCTATAACACATAATAAATCGAGTATTTTAGGTAATTCCTATAAGACGGCCTGTAAATGCGAAAATATGTGTTAAAAATGGTGTGAGTATATGTTGTGGTTCCCCAACTCATTACAGAGGTCCTCATAAAGTTTTTTGAGAAACAAATTTAGGGTGCTCCAAGGCGTAAGATCCATGGGCTATACATACGAAAAATTGAGGATTTTGGGTAATTACTAGAAAAGGGAATGTAAATGTGAAAATATGTGTTAAAAATGGTGTGAATATACATGGTGGTTCCACAACTCATTATGGAGGTCTCATAAACTTTTTTGAGAAAATTTTTTGGGTGCTCTAGGGCGTAAAATCCATGGGCACACGAAAAATCGAAAATTTTGGGTTATGTAAAAAAAAGAGTCTGTAAATGCGAAAATAGGCGTTAAAAATGGTGCGAGTGTACGTGCTGGTTCCCCAACTCATTACGGAAGTCCTCTTAAAGTTTTTTTTAAAAAAAAAATTAGGTGCTCCGGGGCGCCAGATCCATGGGCTATATAACACATGAAAATTTGAGGATTTTGGGTAATTTCTAGAAGATGGCATGTTAATGCGGAAATAAGTGTTAAAAAAATAGTGTGACTATACTTGGTGGTTCCCCAACTCATTACAGAGGTCCTCATAAGGTTTTTTAGAAAAAAGCGTTGGGTACGCCGGGATGCCAGATCCATTGGCTATACCACACGAAAAGTAGAGAATTTTGGGTAATTTCTAAAAAAGGGCCTGTAAATGCGGAAATAGACGTTAAAAAATGGTGTAAGCATACGTGGTGTTCCCCAACTCATTACAGAGGTACTCATAAATTTTTTTGAGAAAAAAATTTAGGTTCTCTGGGGCGCCAGAACCATGGGCTATAACACACAAAAAATCAAGTATTTTGGGTAATTCCTAAAAGATGGCCTGTAAATGCGAAAATAGATTTTAAAAATGGTGTGAGTGTACGTGCTGGTTCCCCAACTCATTACGGAGGTCCTCATAAAGTTTTTTGAAAAAAAAATATTTGTGTGCTCTAGAGCGCTAGATCCATGGGCAATAACACACAAAAAATTGAGAATTTTGGGTACTTCCTAAAAGATGGCCTGTAAATACGGAAATAGGCGTTAAAAATGGTGTGACTATATGTGGTGGTTCTCCAACCCATTACAGAGGTCCTCATAAAGTTTTTTGAGAAAAAAAATTTGGTTGCTCCGGGGAGCTAGAACCATAGGTATAACACACGAAAAATCAAGGATTTTGGGTAATTGCTATAAAAGGGCCTGTAAATACGTCGGTGTTAATAAAATGGTGTGACTAAACTTGGTGGTTCCACAACTCAATACAGAGATCCTCATAAAGTTTTTGAGGAAAAAATTTTGGTTGCTCCAGGGCGCTAAATCTATGGGCTATAACACAAGAAAAATCGAGAATTTTGGGTAGTTCCTAAAAATGGTATGCAAATAAGGAAATGAGCTTTAAGAAAATGGTGTGAGTATATGCGGTGATTCCCTGACTAATTACGAAGGTCCTCATAAAGTTTTTTAGAAAAATAATTTAGGTGCTCCGGGACACCAGATCCGTGGGTTACATAATAAATCGAAGATTTTAGGTATTTTCTTAAAGACGGCCTGTAAATGTGGAAATATGCATTAAAAAATGGTGTGAGTATACGTTGTGGTTTCCTAACTCATTACAGAGGTCCTCATAAAGATTTTGAGAAAAATTTTTAGGGTGCGCCAGGGCACCAGATCCATGGCCTATAAATAACACACGAAAAATTGAGAATTTTGGATAATTACTAAAAAAAGGCCTGTAAATGCGGAAATATGTGTTAAAATATGGTGTGAATATACATAGTGGTTCTACAACTCATTATGAAGGTCCTTATAAAGTTTTTTGAGAAAAATATTTGGGTGTTCTGGGCGCTAGATTCATGGGCTATAACATACGAAAATGGAGGATTTTGGGTAATGTCGGAAAAAAAGCCTGTAAATGCGGAAATTGGTTTTAAAAAAATGGGTTGACTATACGTGGTGGTTCCCCAACTCATTACAAGGGTTTTTATAAAGTTTTTTGAGAAAAAATTTTTGGGTGCTCCAGAGCGCCAGATCCATGGGCTAATAACACACGAAAAATCAAGGATTTTAGGTAATTCCTAAAAAAAGGCCTGTAAATGTGGAAATAGGCTTTAATAAAACGGTGTGACTATACGTAGTGGTTCTCCAATTCACTACATAGGTCCTCATAAAGTTAGTGTGAAAAAGCCTTTTGGTGTTCTGGGCCGCCAGATCCATGGGCTATAACACACGAAAAATCGAGAATTTTGGGTAATTCCTTAAAAAAGACATGTAAAAGAGGAAATAAGCATTAAAAAAATTGTGTAAGTATACGTGGTGGATCCCTAACTCATTACGAAGGTCCTCACAAATTTTTTTGAGAAAAACTTTTTGGGTGCTCCGGGGCACCAAATCCATGGGCTATAACACACAACAAATCGAGGATTTTGGGTTGTGTAAAAAAAAGAGCCTATAAATGCGGAAATAAACGTTAAAAATGATGTGAGTATACATGTTGGTTCCCCAAATCATTATGGAGGTCCTCATAAAGTTTTTTGAGAAAATAATTTGGGTGCTCTTGGGCGCCAGATCCCTGGGCTATTACACACAAAAAATCGAGAATTTTGGGTAATGTCTAAAAAAGGGCCTGTAAATGCAGAAATAGGCGTTAAAAATGGTGTGAGTGTACGTGGTGGTTCCCCAACTCATTGCAAAAGTCCTCATAAAGTTTTTTGAGAAAAAATTTTTAGGTGCTCCGATGTGCCAGATCCATGGGCTATAATACACACAAAATCGAGGATTTTGGATAATTCTTAAAACGACCTGTAAATGCTGAGATATGCATTAAAAAAATGGTGTGAGTATACATGGTGGTTCCTCAACTCATTACGGAGGTCCTCATAAAGTTTTTTGAGAAAAATATTTGGGTGCTCTGGGGCGCCAAATCCATGGGCTATAACACACGAAAAATAAGGATTTTGAGTAATGTCTAAAAAATGCCAATAAAAGTGGAAATAGTCTTTAAAAAAATGGTGTGATTATACGTTGTGGTTCCCCAAATAATTGCAGAAATAGGCGTTAAAATGGTGTCAGTATACGTAGTGATTCCCCAACTCATTATAGAGGTCCTCATAAAGGTTTTTGAGGGAAAAAATTGGGTGCTCCGGGGTGCCAGATCTATAGGCTATAACACACTAAAAATTGAGGATTTTAGGTAATTCATAAAAGACGTCCTGTAAATGCGAAAATATGTGTTAATAAATGGTGTGAGTATACGTGGTGGTTCCCTCACTCATTACAGAGGTCCTCATAAAGTTTTTGAGAAAAAATAATTGAGGTGCTCCGGAGCGCCAGATCCATGGGCTAACACACGAAAAATCAAGGATTTTGGGTAATTCCTAAAAAAAGGCATGTAAATGTGGAAATAAGCGTTAATAAAATGGTGTGTCTATGTGATGGTTCTTCAACTCATTACAAATGTCCTCATAAAGTTTTTCAGAAAAAAAAAAATTAGGTGCTCTGAGCGCCAGATTCATGGCTATAACACACGAAAAATCGAGGATTTTGGATAATTCCTAAAAAAGAGCTTGTAAATACGGAAATAGGTGTTAAAAAATTGTGTGAGTATACATGGTGGTTCCCTATCTCATTACGAAGGTCCTCATAAAGTTTTTTGAGAAAAACTTTTTTGGTGCGCCACGGTGCCAAATCCATGGGCTATAACACATAACAAATCGAGAATTTTGGGTTGTGTTAAAAAAATAGCCTGTAAATGTGGAAATAGGCATGAAAAATGGTGTGAGTGTATGTTATGGCTCCCCAAATCATTACGGTGTTCCTTATAAAGTTTTTTGAGAAAAATATTTAGGGTGCTCCGGGGCGCCAGATTAATTGGATATAACACATGAAAAATTGAGGATTTTTGGTAAGGTCTAAAAAATAGCCTGTAAATTCAGAAATAGGTGTTAAAATGGTGTGAGTATACGTAGTGGTTCCGCAACTTATTACAGAGGTCCTCATAAAGTTTTTTGAGAAAAAATAATTGAGGTGCTTCGAGGCGCCAGATCCATGGGCTATAACACACTAAAAATCAAGGATTTTGGATAATTCCTAAAGACAGGCATGTAAATGTGGAAATAGGCGCTAAATAAAATGGTGTGACTATACCTGATGGTTCTTTAACTCATTACAAATGTCCTCATAAAGTTTTTCAGAAAAAAAAATTTGGGTGCTTTGGGTGTCAGATCCATGGCTATAACACACGAAAATCAAAAATTTTGGGTAATTCCTAAAAAAGAGCCTGTAAATATGGAAATATGTGTTAAAAAAATTGTGTGAGTACACGTGGTGATTCCCTATCTCAATACGAAGGTCCTCATAAAGATTTTTTAGAAAAACTTTTTGGGTGCGCCGGGGCGCCAAATTCATGGGCTATAACACATAACAAATCAAGAATTTTGGATTATGTAAAAAAAAAGAATGTAAATGCGGAAATAGGTGTTAAAAATGGTGTGAGTATACATGTTGGTTCCCCAACTCATTATGGAGGTCCTCATAAAAAATATTTTAAAAATAAAATTTGGTGATCCGAGACGCCAGATCCCAGGGCTATACACACGCAAAATTGAGGGATTTGGTTAATTCATAAAAAAGGGCATGCAAAGTGGGAAAAAGACGTTAAAAATGGTGTGATTATACGAGGTGTTTCCCCAACTCCTTAAAGAGATCCTCATAAAGTTTTTTGAGATAAAAATTTTGGGTGCTCTGGGGCTCCAGATCCATGGGCTATAACACACAAAAAATCGAGAATTTTGGATAATTCTTAAAAGACGGCATGTAAATATGGAAATATGTGGTAAAAAAATGATGTGAGTATACGTGATTGTTCCCCAACTCATTTCTGAGGTCATCATAAAGTTTTTTGAGAAAAAAATTTAGGGAGCTCCAGGGCGCTAGATTTATGGGCTATAACACACGAAAAATCGATGCTTTTGGATAGTTACTAAAAAAGGGCATGTAAATGCGGAAATATGCGTTAAAAAATTATATGAGTATACATGGTGGTTCCTCAACTCATTACGATGGTCATCACAAAGCTTTTTGAGAAAAAAAATTGGGTGTTTTGGGGCGCTAGATTCATAGGCTATATCACACGAAAAATCGAGGATTTTGGCTAATGTCTAAAAAAGGGCTTGTAAATGCGGAAATAGGTTTTAAAAAATGGTGTGACTATACGTGGTGGTTCCCCAACTCATTACAAAGGTCCTCATAAAGTTTTTTGAGAAAAAAGTTTTGGATGCTCTGGGGTGCCAGATCCATGGGCTATAAACACATGAAAAATCGAGGATTTTGGGTATTTCCTAAAAAATGGTCTGTAAATGCGGAAATAGGCATTAAAAAAATGGTGTGAGTATACGTGGTGGTTCTTCAATTCATTACGGAGGTCCTCATAATGTTTTTTGAGAAAAAAATTTGGGTCCTCCGGGGTGTCAGATCCATGATCTATAACACAGGTAAAATCAAGGGTTTTGAGTAATTTCTAAAAAAGGGAATGTAAATGCGGAAATGGGCCTTAAAAAATTGTGTAAGTATACGTGGTGGTTGCCTAACTCATTACAGAGATCCTCATATATTTTTTTGAGAAAAAAAATTTGGGTGCTCCGGGACGCCAGCTCCATGGGCTATATACACGAAAAATTAAGGATTTTGGATAATGTATAAAAAAAAGGGCATGTAAATGCGAAAATAGGCGTTAAAAATTGTGTTATTATACGTGGTGGTTTCCCAACTCATTACGGAGGTCCTCATAAAGTTTTTAAGAAAAAAAATTGGGTGTTCCGGGGCGCCAGATACATGGGCTTTATAACAAACGAAAAAATGAGAATTTTGGGTAATTCTGAAAAAGGGGCTTGTAAATGCAGAAATAGGCGTTAAAAACTGTGAGTCGTGATGGTTCCCCTACTCATTACGGAGGTCCTTATACAGTTTTTCGAGGAAAAAATTTTGGGTGTTTAGGAGCGCCAGATATATGGGCTATAACACACGAAAAATTAAGAATTTTGAGTAATCACTAAAAGGAGCCTGTAAATGTAGAAATATGCGTTAAAAATGGTGTGAGTATATGTGGTGGTTCCCCAACTCATTACGGAGGTCCTTATAAATTTTTTTGAGAAAAAAAAATTGGGTGCTTCGGGTGCTAGATCAATGGGCTATAACACACGAAAAATTGAGGATTTTGGGTAATTCCTCAAAAAGGGTTTGTACATGCGGAAATAGGCGTTAAAAATGATGTAAGTATATACGGTGGTTCTCCAACTCATTACGGATGTCCTCATAAAGTTTTTTGGAAAAAAAAATTGGGTGCTCCGGGGCGCCAGATCCATGGCTATAACACACAAAAATCGAGGATTTTGGGAAATGTTTATAAAAGGGCATGTAAATGCGAATATAGTTATTAAAAATACGGTGTGAGTATACGTGGTGGTTTCCCAACTCATTACGAAGGTCCTCATAATGTTATTTAAGAAAAACTCTTGAGGTGCTCCAGGGCGCCAAATCCATGAGTTATAACACACGATAAATCGAGAATTTTGGGTAATTCCTAGAAAAGGGCATGTAAATGCGAAAATAGGCGTTAAAATGGTGTCAGTATACGTGGTGGTTCTCAAACTCATTACGGAAGTCCTCATAAAATTTTTTGAGAGAAAATTTTATGGTGCTTCAGGGCGTCAGATCCATGAGCTATAACATACGAAAAGTCAAGGATTTTGGTTAATCCTAAAAAGGGGACTGTAAATGTGAAAATAGTCCTTAAAAATGGTGTGAGTATCTGTGGTGGTTCCCCAACTCATTACGGAAGTCTTCATAAAGTTTTTCGAAAAAAAATCATTTTGTGCTCTGGGGTGCTAGATTCATGGGATATTACACGCGAAAAATTGAGAATTTTGGGTAATTCCTAAATAAGGGCCTATAAATGTGAAAATAGTCGTTAAAAATTATGTGAGTATGCGTGGTAGTTCCACAACTCATTACGGAGGTCCTCATAATATTTTTTGAGAAGAAAAATTTGGATACTTCGGGGCGCCAGATCTATGGGCTATAACCACACAAAATCGAGAATTTTGGGTAATTCCTAAAAAATGGCTTGTAAATGTAGAAATAGGCATTAAAAATAGTGTGAGTATACGTGGTGGTTCCCTAAGTCATTACGGAGGTCCTCATAAATTTTTTTGAGAAAAAATTTGTAGGTGCTATGGTGCGCCAAATCCATGGGATTTAACACACGAAAAATTGAGGATTTTGGGTAATGTCTAAAAAAGGGACTGTAAATGTGGAAATATGCGTTAAAAAAATTGTGACAGTATACGTGGTGGTTCCCAAACTTATTACAGAAGTCCTCATAAAGATTTTTGAGAAAAAATTTGGGTGCTCTGGGGCGCCAGTTCCATGGTCTTCATCTTGGTTTTTCATGTGTATTAGCCCATGGATCTGTCGCCTTGGGTAACCCAAATTTTTTTTCTAAAAAACCTTTATGAGGACCTTTGTAATGAGTTGGGGAGCATTATGTATAGTCCCGTCATTTTTATTTTCACATTTATGAGCCAACTTTTAGGAATTACACGACTTTCTTAGTTTTTCGTATGTATTAGCCCATGGATCTGGGGTCTTGGGCACCTGAATTTTTTTTTTAAAAAACTTTATGAGGACTTCCGTAATGAGTTGAGAGAGCATTTTGAATAGTCCCACCATTTTTTTAAGTCATATTTTCGCATTTACGAGCTAACTTTTAGGAATTACGTGATTTTCTTGGTTTTTCGTGTGTATTAGCCAATAAATCTGACGTCCTTTGGCACCAAAAAGATATTTCTGAAAAACCTTTACGAAGACCTTCGTAATGAGTTGGAGGAGCCTTACGTATAATCCTGCCATTTTTTTAAGACATACTTTCGCTTTTACGACCCAACTTTTACGAATTACGTGACTTTCTTTGATTTTTTTTTTTGTGTATTAGCTCATAGATCCAGCACCTTGTAAGACCCAAAAATCTTTTCTGAAAGAGGACCTAAGTCAACACAAATGGTCCTACATTTTGGATCAATAAGTTTGGTCTGTCATATTTACAAAATATGTATAGGCTAATATACACAATAAATTGAGAACAATCCTAAATTTATGTTTCATGAACCCTAAATGCTAAAAAGCATAGATCTTATAGAAGCTATGGGTATCATTCACTAGGTCATTAGGGAAGATCCTATAAGTATAGAACAAGGTATATTTGTGAGTAAACTGTTTGATTGAACGTGGTAATATTGGGTGCTATTTAATTATAATGCACAGGAAGGAGCAAGAAATAACAAAAACGTAACAGTTGTAAATATAGTCATTTCACAACTTGGCTTCATGTCTAGCACTGGATGTCATCAGTCTGAACTCTGAAATCTGAATAAGATGTAATCAAAATACAAGAACAAGAAACTATCCGGAAGAAATAAAACCAATGAGATCAATAATTTCGCAACATAAACCGGGACATACAAACAAAGGCCTATGAAAACTAGACCACAGTCCCTAGCTTCTCAGCTCTCTGCGAGAAGTAAATTTTAGAAGACAGGTGCGTGCAGGTGGCTATTACGGATAGAGGACACTGGAAAAAAGTAAAAGATTATGCTGCAACTAGATCAGGAGTTTCAGCCTCCACGGATAACAAAGCAGTGTGTACTTTGTCAACCCAATTGTCTAGCCGATCCCTCAGTGACTTGATTTGAGGAATTCCCAGAACTCTTGGTTGCACCCAGGACACATGAACTGTCCCTTCGACTTGGTCAATTATTCCCTCAATCAGATGCACCTACAGGAGGACAACATTAACAAAGAATTACTAGTAGCGAACTGCCAATCTGGAGGTACTTGCACTCACTGCATAAAGCAATAAATGAGATTGCAGACCAAGTGATCATTTGGATTTATATTATAAAAATTGAAGACCCGACTATTTTGGCAAAACCTTTTGCATATAACAAAACACAAAGGGGTAAAAGCATAGTTTCTCAAGTCTCAACCCATAGAAAGATGCTGAAATCACCTATAATACAATAAAGATGCACATTTATTATGCCTGCCATGATTGAAGGAAGTATGTGAGTAACAGAAGTTAAATTCTAATTTAACTAATGAGAACTTACAGAAAGGCTCTTCATGAGTAGATATTCGACATCCTCCACAGTTAACTTTGTGCGCTCTGCAATCACACTCAGGGGGATAGTTCTATCATCTGCTGGACGACTGCATGCAAATGAATTGTCCAAAGCTTGAGTAACAACCCTAACAACATAAGTAATGAGAACTTCTGTTATCAGCAAAACTGCCACTGTACCTGAAGATAATTTCCATCAAGCAGAGAATGTTGATCTTCTCGAGAAGCTTTTTCTCATTCTGCACCAATGCTGGTTGAGCAGTTAAAGCAGCTTGATGGACATGGCACAATTTTTGATAGTGAACCAAATCACCAGTGTTAAATGCTTCAAGAATATAATAGAGCCACTCAACCTTAGTCCCTATCAAACTCTTTATCTGTAACAAATTAGAACGAGTCAACATAGATTGAACCAACATGATCTTGTCAGCACAAATGATACAAGAAGAAACAACTTTATAGTTATTGTAACATAATTCTAGTCCATCCCACACAACTGAAGCCAAAAAACATGGAGGAAAAGGAATTTATTGGGATTTCAGTGATTTCTCATACAGTGCCTCGATAGATTATTAATTCTCAGTTTCAATTTGATATCTCTTGGTCCTTGTATACATCCGATACCATATTAATCACATATTTTTGCGGAAGGGAATTTTAAGCCCATCCGTCCATGTAAATCTATGTACTGAAACTCAGGAAATCAAAGTAGGAAAGATGGATGCTTGAGACCATTAGCAAAATTTGATGGTCCAATGAGAAGAACTTTGTTTCTACAAATTAGAGAAGTAACTAGAGGGATAGCCAGGATGACTAAGGCAAAATTGGACATGCCATCTGTAATGGATCAACATTATACATGTCCCAGAACCAAAATTGTCCCAAATAGAGCCAACTCTTACTTCTTGTTTATGCCCCAGAAGGTTTGGGGGTGTATGTGGAGAAGATTTGCAGAATCAAAGTGGAGGTCCAACCATCTAGTTTAGTTCTCAACAGTGAATTGAAATAAAATAATAGAAGTAGAGTCATAATGAAGATCCAACAATATTGTTGAGGAGTTTTCAGCAGTGAGTTGAAACCGAGCAAGAGACCCAAAAAGCAGAATCAGAGCAAAATAGAACAGCCTACCCTGCATACCGTGGGGTTCACTATTTTTACACAGTTTAACTTGATACTTGACCACACTACACACAACATCAATTCCTGGCATAACTAGTTCAACCATCTGGCCAACACTATCATTGGCATTAGTCCTTGATAAACTTGAGAATAAAAATCGGATGAACTATTAACAAGCTCTCAGTCTATCACAGTTAACAACACAATAAGACCTCAACACACAGTCTGACATTTCCTGGGAAGGACACCAGCAGTATATTCCATGAATGAGCACTCCACACAGTCATTGCCATAAAAAAGAAGACTAATGCATGGAATAGAAAACAAGAAAGTTTGTATACAAACTTACGATCGGATGAGCAAGCAGTTCTCCGAAGTTGTATATGTTGTCTCCCAGCAATGCCGACAGGGACAAATCAAAAGCCAAATCCTAAACAAGATAGAAGCGACAATAAGGTCAAAACCAAGCCCAAAAACATATGACCACTCAACCATATTTTTTTTTGATAACCAATGACCACTCAACCATTTTCAGATACACAATAATTAAATAATTAGAATTGCAGAAATTATTGCAAATAACATATACAAGTATGTACGTCTACACAAAACTAAAGTAGCTGTTAGAAAAGATCACTCAATAATAATCCAATAAGCAATTGACCAATAGCACTTCTCCTTTCAAGAGTTATAATGCTTAGCAGTTGCCAAAGTACTAACTTCATAGCATTGGTGACATCTCCGACATAAGTAAGGAGGATGTATTGCTTTTTATGAATTTGTGGAATAAGATTCAACTCTAGGACTTGACACAGGCAGAAGGGCAGTACAAAAAGATATTTTGAACAAAACGTTCAAAACTTATTGATAGGGAAGGAGCGAATAAAGAAAGTAGCGCAAATAAGCTCCATCAATCAACTATTCGTTGATAGACAAACTATATTCTTTATCATCTCATGTCAAATGGAACATCTTTTATCTTTCTCACCGACACCACCGGTGCCTTGCCCCTTGAGGAACAAAGTTCACTTGCCTTTTAGGATAAAGTGGCACCACAAGAAGAAAAAAGGCTCGCCCTTGATAATTCAGGTTCCTTCAACACAATTTATATGGAGAGTTATAACACTAAATGGCTAGCCATAGTTTAGTAAAATAAGCTAACATATTGACAATTAATAAGCAACTAGTTGAGTAAAGCAAACATGTGAATTGCAGCAAGGCAGATCGATGTACAGGGGTCATAAATCCAACTAGTTAGGATGGAAAACTCTTAGATTAGTCCTTAGAAAAAAGACAAAATAAGAAATGACAAATACCAGCTTAAATGATTCAGAAAGAGATTCCACTGAAGTGTACGCGAGATAAAGAAGAGCACTTTTGTAGAACTCGGCAAACTCCTGGCGGGTTTTATGGTACTGAGATGAAACCCAATAATAGCTTGCATAGACAGATGGATCAATGTCAGTCATGCTATCAAGTGTAGCTTTCCCCTCATCTAAAAGTTTCTGGCACTCTTTTGGATCTCCTTGCTCAAGCTTAAATAGGGCAATCTGCATCTTAATATAAAGAATTGGCTCCTCTATCCGTATCTCTTTAGTATTATGAAGTTTCTCTGTCACTCCTTCAAGGAAGCCTATAGCAGCTTCTTTCTCGGGGTATTGCCGAGAAACAATGACCGCAAAATGTGCAAGCTTGAGAAGATTGATCTTTGTCTCAAAATCAGTGATGAAGTTGTGATACAATTGTATTAGTCCGTCACCAGCCTAAAATAAAGAGAAGAGAGGTGTTATATGCAAACAAAGCATAATAAAACAACCACTCACTATGGTTTGCCGATTTACCGTTCCACAAAATACCAAACCATTCCGAATTAATTGGGTATAATAATGGTATAATATTTTAATTGTGGAGAATAAACCCCTTGAAACAAGATTTAATATTGAATGATTTTAGTTATATCAGCCCCACCTCAATTTAAATCATTAATACAGGATTGAGAATTTCTCTTGAGGGATATGTAATTGAGATGATTTGAAATAATAATTTTTAAAAAACCTTAACATCACAGGATAATTTGTCTGCTTATTTTGCCACCAAGTTCTGAATCAGGGTCCTAATAGTTTTCCTATGTCAATACAGATGCATTGCATGATTAGGCATATATCAACAGTTACATGCTAATTCATGCTACATGTGACTACCAAACCGTATAAACCTACAAACACATGCAAATAAGAGTAAGATCTTTTTTTAAACAAATGTTAGTAGTGTACATTTCTCTGAACATATAAACCATGAAATTTGCACTGTATACAAAGAGAGTATTTTTGCATTTTAAAATGAAGGAGATCAGATACTACATAAGTTCCTTTTAGCATGATACTATACTTGGAATTCCATTGAATCAATTTACCTGGGTCCATAATCCAAAGGAGTGTTTAGAGGAAGTCTTGAATGGATTTGCATTAAGCTTAGTTTACCTCATAATGTATTTGGATTATAGATTTTAAAGAAAAAAAAAAAAACTCATTTTCCTTCCATTAGCACCAGGTAGGGTGCTGTGAAATACAATATGCTGAAATTTCTCTCCATCATCAATCATTTTACAGTTATCTTCAAGAAAATTCTCTAAGGAAAAGACAATTCAGTATCTGCAATGAAAGTTCCCTTGAAGACATCCTCATACAATGACAAAGTGAATATCACAAATTCATTTTACAACACTACTTCCCTATCAAGATATTAGTGAATTCTTTTTTTCCATATCAAAATTTAGAAGATTGTAAATATTGTTGTTGTTGTAATATTTAGATGATTAGATCTTCCCCTCTGTCACAAGTTCAATTCCAAAAAAGACAAAAAACACTACATAATTTCTTCTCATCTATATCCAAGCTTGGTGGACAGAGTTACACGGTACTTGTGTTGGTGGGAGGTAGCAGATATCCCGTGAAATAAGTCGAGGTGCGCACAAACAAGCTCAAACACTACGCTTATTAAAAAAGATATTTAAAAGATTAGATCGTCTGAGTCAATCTCAGGGCTTTCAAATACCAAACATAGTATAAAATGGCTTGGCATGGGAAGGTCCTCTTTCATGGGTGTTGTATTGTATTATTCGCAAGTTTCCCAATATGCAAACTTCTGCTATAGAGAGGTCCTATACATAAGGAACACATTCAACTCCCCCCCCTCCTTCATTTTCCCCCATCCCCCCAAACAACTTGAACAATATACAACTATTAATGAAGCACCACTCAAGTTACTATCAGCTGATACATTATTTTTGCAGTATCCACCATGCTACTATAGTTCAATTAGAAATTGTAATCATGACACCTGAAGGCTTGCACGCACTAATCTATTGGCAGTCTGCTATAGCCAACAAGAGAAAGTGCAGGGTAAACCTGTCCACAAAGACTGGAGGAAATTGGATGTTATACTTCGATTATTATTTCTACTATAGCCCAATTCAAAACATTTCTTCTTCAGTTGAGCTATCCATCAACCAAAAACAAACAACCAAACTACTGTTTTTTATACATTTCGTCCTGTTCCTTGCCAGGAAGCCCCAATGTTATATGTTTTTTTAATAACCGTGATGTCCGGGACAGCTTACGCATACTTCAACTAATTCCACTGGAAATGTGCCACCTCCCAATCTCACTCCATCAACAGGTACTAGGTAACTCTGTCCACCAAAGCTAGAACAAATGAGAATAAATCACCTAGTGTTTTTGTCTCTACTTAGATTTGAACTAGAAATCTCATGGTGCTCGACCTACTTCATTGACCATTAGGTCACACCCTTGGGTACGAAGCCCCAATTTTTTCTAACCCTTCCAAAAGCAATAGAATAGTTCTAAGCTCAAATAACCCCCAATTCTTACCCATCCCAAAATCAAATCCTATTAGTAAATCTCTAACACGAATCCTCTACTAAACCCTAACTTATACCCACCTAAACCCATAACATAGAAGAATCTTAGTAGCACAGTTAGTTGATTACTATCTAAACTTTCACCTTGTTTCTAGGCCCAAACAACCACCAATTCTTACCCGTCCCAAACTAAATCCTATAAGTACAATCTTCCCATAAACCCTAACTTATAGCCACATATACCCATAGCATAGGAGAATCTTCGCAGCTCAGCTGGTTGGCATATTAACTGAACTTTCACCTTGTTTAGTGAGCACTCAATTCCTCACCTTACAATCATCTCCACTTTACAAAAAGACAAAAAAAAAACATAGCATGCACACACACACAAATAAAGTCCAAATACAACAAAAAAACAAACGAAATTCGCAGGAATTAAATCGAATTCAATGAGAACCTGTAAAACGGGAAGAGCAACGAACTGTTCAAGCTTAAGAGTAAGCTGATGCCAGAGCTTCCTCTGGTACAGATCTGCCAAAGTAGTGTACCAATCGGAAAGCTGTGAATGAGCATTGCAAAACGATTCCAAGTACTGAAGTGCCGCCATGGCTGGAAAAACTCTCTCAGTAACACCGATGAAGACGAAGCAGCTACTGTGTGTGTATGTGAAAGAGAGAGATTCCTGACTTGTAAATTGTGTTTTGCTTGCTCATAAAGAAATGAATAATGGAGTTTGGGTTAGTCCAGTTTAGTCTCTATTGTATTACACTGACCCCTATAATCCTTCAAGTTTACAAAAATTAATTGTTTTTGGTCCAAAACGTTCAGATTGAATATGAAAATTTTAATTTAGAAAATAAAAAAATTATAATTCAAATATAATCAAAATAAATTTAGATTGAATTTCTTAAATTTAATCTTGATCTTTCAGATTTTTGATTTTAACTTTTGAGTCCTTAAGGTTAGACCATAAAAATTAACAATCTCAATTTATTTACCATTCATGTTGTGTATTAAGGGTTACTTATTCATAAAACTTGTTTATTTTTATCTAATTAATAGTGATAAAAATATATGAGGTTAGAGACTATTATATAATTATTTAATGTTAATCAATAAAATCATATGATGATATTTAAATATAATGGTTAGTATGAACATTGAATATTTAGAAATTAGACTTATTTATATTTGACATATATAATATGAAAATAGAACAAAATATCACACTTATGAATAGTTGTTTCTTTAGGGGGCTAATTTCGAAAGGGCCTAGAATATGGAGGGCTCTTTATCGATGAAAGAAGATAGTTTTTTTGCATCACAATGATAAAGCAAAGAGTAACTCTCACATATAACAAATACAAAATTCATATTTGTATGTTATAGCAAAGTTTGAATAATTGCGCTTCATAGCAAACATATATATGTATATTCGCTATACATATAAAAAAAACAGTTGTATAATTCGCTATACATATACAAAGAAGGCAGTTGTATAATTCGCTATACATATACAAAAGAAAGCAGTTGTATACAAAAGATCAATTGTATAATCTGTATATGTATAAAACGAGAAAGAGAGAAAGGCAAAAGAAAACTGGGCAGGGAAAATTTTGTATTGTATAATTATAAGTGTATAGGACGAAGATATATGTATTTGCATATGTATATACAATTTTCTCTCACTTTATACAAACATAAGCGCAATTTATACATTTCGTTTCTGTTTGTATAAGCGAGAGAGGCGAGGGTGGCGAGAGAGATTTGGGAGAGTGGCGAGCGAGATCTGGGAGAGGGGAGAGAGAGATTTGGGAGAGTGGCGAGCGAGATCTGGGAGAGGGGAGAGAGGGGAACGAAAATATATGTATATATATAATTTCCTCTCGCTTTATACAAACACAAACACATTTTATACATTTGTGTTTGTATAAAAGTGAGAGAGGCGAGCGAGACTACCACCAAACGAGAGTGGCAAGCAAGATTCCACCAGGGAGAGTGGCAAAAATAGCAATAGTTTGCTATAGGGTAGAATTAAATCAAAGTATATTTATAGCATTTAATTTGAATTAATAGTTTGTTATTATATACAATTTTCCCTAAAGCAAATACCATATCAAAGTTGACTATATTGAAGCAGAGAAAATTTTAGGATTGTATATTAATAATAATTTCAAATTAATATTCTAATAATAACTGAGTTTATAATTAGTATTTATAAATTTTTTAATATATATAGGATTTGAGCAAAAGTTATTAAATTTACATGAATTTATAATCGAATTTCTAAATTATGTTTTCATGCCTAGGAAACAAATACATCCTTGGCTTGGGGAGTGCTCTCTCTCTTCTGTGTCAGCGTAGGAAGGATAAGAGCAATCGGCCGAATGATTGTTATTCCACTTACGGTTACAGTGCCTCTATCGAAGCAGAACAAGTCTAATACTCCAGCCCCGATTTTCGGGGACTCCATTTCGATCTAAGCCCGGAAACCCATATCTTTATATAAGAAATTACTTCTTCTTTTTTAACTCTTTTTTTAAAGAATTCTTTTTTTATAAAAAAAAAGGCCTACGACTTAAAGCTCTTCCCTGACCCCAGAAGTTCAAAGACGAAGTCAAGAATTTCACTTAGATCATACAAAATTTAATATATATTTATAAGAAACAATTTTTAATATATATGCACAATATCATTTTTTAACACACAATCTAATTTTGGGATAAAAAGTGATCAATGTATAATTAATTAAGGATATTCAATTGACTATTTTAGCTACATCATTGTTTAAGACTTAAATTCAAAATATCTAATTAAGAGTGAAGGATGTTCATCACTCACGTCACCGGCTTTATAATAGTTGACTTACAGTGGAGAGTTTGACTCTGAGTCAGAGAATTTGATGAGTCTACATATGTTTTGTGGGTGCTAGTTTAAATAGTTTCAAGAGTTATATATCCTTAATGTATCATAAGTAAATTATAAAATATGTAGATAATATAAATACTTCTATTTTATTTTTATACGTGACTTTTTATTATTGTAGTTTTTTTCTCAACACTTGCTGGTATTATGCTTAACTTGAGTCGAGGATTTAGTAGAAATAAATGGTCTACCTTCACAAGGTAGAGATAAGGTTGTGTATACACTATCTTTCCCAGATTACTTCACTTGTGGATTCCACATTGACTATGTTGTTGTTTATTGTTGATTATGACGATTATATAGAGCAGGACCATATATATTACATACTTGACTCAATTGCACACATATACTATTGATTGTTTTACTTGAATGCCTTAAAGAAATATCGTAAATGCTTATCCTCTTGATGTTGTCGGAATTAACAGTAATAAGATATTGACTTGTTAACAGTTACATCACAAAATTTACAAAATTCAGAATGGCAAGCTCTTGATCGGAACTTTCTTTGGTTCCCAACTTACTAGAAGTGGAAACTTTTTTTTGTCTTTTGATTTATTGGAAATTTACTAGTTCGATAAATTCAAATTCACATTTTATAGAGCCGACTAAAGGGAATGGAAGATCTGTCCATCAAGACTTTGGTCATTTCATAAGACTGATCTAGTTCAAAACTCTGATTAAAGATTGACATTAAAATCATCCAAATTCCACAAGCCAATATCCCACATGATGTCTTCATTAGATGAGGCCTCAGGCACTGGCACATAATTAGCATATCCATTAATCATAGAATAGAAGAAACCACCTTGCTCTTGTTCATGAAATGTGTTGTTTTGGTACAAAATGGTCATGTCTTCTTGCTTTGGTACATGACTTGGAACTTTATTCTCATTTTCCTCAAAAAGTGATTTGACCTTTTTCATGTCGATTTGACTATTCAGTAGTTGTTGTTGTTGAAACTGTTGTCTTTTTAAAAAATGGACTTTTGTTTTTTCAGAATTTTCAGTACTTGATTTCTTGAACTTCTTTTTGAAATTAGTCCTCCAATAGTTTTTAATTTCGTTGTCAGTTCTCCCTGGCAAGCTTCTAGCAATTGTTGACCATCTGCAATTTTATTATTTTTATCGTGTTAGTATTATTCAAAATTATTTTGATTCTTTTAAGAATAATCAAAAACTTTAGTGTATATTGAATATTAGTATATAGTACTTCAAATAATTACCTATTCCCCCATATAGCATGAAGTTCAAGAATGATCCTCTCTTCATATGGAGTAATTTGCCCCCTCTTAAGGTCTGGCCTCAAGTAATTCACCCATCTCAATCTACAACTTTTTCCATTTCTTTTCAATCCTGTTTAGACAAAGAAATAAAAAAAAATAGATTTTATTTTAAATTTTCAGAAACTACACGATCATATAGCCAAAGAAAATAAATCGAGTTTTAAATTTCAAGGAACTACACGATCATATAGCCAAAAAAATATAGGCCGCGTCTAAAATTATATTATTTCAAATACTAGCTCTACCGCTAATTAATACAGCTATTAGTTTTTTTTTTCTTTCTAAAAGTTCCTATCAAGATGAGAAATTTTCTGATCATAATCGATCAAAGTGAATGAGAAGGAAATGGTACATATATACATCATTATTTTTTGTATTCTAATCGAATGTTTGATACTATTATTGGGACTCTGATTATATATTCAAATGAAAGAATCTTATTCATTCCTTCACTCGATGATAGGTAAAAAAGAGTTACAATAGAGAAAATATAGTAATTACCTGCAGGCCTAGCAACAGAATTCCATCTGCCTTCACCATGCAAATTGACATATTCAATGAGCAATTTGTCTTCTTCAACTGTCCAAGGACCTTTTCTCCATTCTTCTTCAATAATTCCCCACCTTCCCATTTTTTTTATAAATATTGTTAATATTAAAACCAATATATAAGAAAGGAAACAATCTATCTAAACTCTTTTGTCCTCAAAATTCTATGACATAATTAGCAAGTTAAGTTGCTATTTATATTTGCACCAAAAACTCACTCATTAGTCAAATTTTTATGACAAATGAGTTGTAGCTAAACATGACTCCATTAATTATAGCACTTAGTATAAAATATTATTTGTCCTCATCAATTGTGTATATTTTCAAAATAGTTACGTGTACTTGTTATAGTTTACTACTCTTAGAAAATTCAAAGAAGGCATTGAAAGATTTGTTTGGAGAACCAAGGGAAGTTGTAACATCACACGTATACAATTTTGAGACAATTTTATTTCATGACTTGTCTACAATAATAATAAACCCTTTAGGTCGATGATTATTTGCATTAAATTAACCCATAAAAACATTTTTCATTGTTATCTATTTGATGTATAATATTTATATTGGATTTAATTCGCATTGAAAGTCTTCTGTTGGGGTAAAGCACTCTCAATGACACTCATATTGGTATCAGACAAAGTTCGGATTAGTGTTGAAAATTTTAATATTGAGGTTAAAGCACTTTCATTGGTACATCATATTGGGATCAAAATAAATTTTAATTCATGCTGAAAAATCTCAAATTTGAGATAAAGTGCTTTGATTGGTACTCATATTGGCAATCAAACTACATTTGGATTCACGTCAAAAAGTCTCAAAATTTAACGCAAATTATTTCCACTAGGACTCGTATTAAAATCAAATGAATTTGAATTTGCGTTAAAAAATCGCATATTAGGAGTAAAACAATTTTATTGAATACTCGTATTGGAGGTAAAGCGCTCTCACTGTAGATACTCTAATTGGGATCATACTTAGTCTGAAATCGCATAAGAAAATCTCTCACAAGCACTCTATTGTGGGTAAAGCTCTTCCACTGGTACTCATTTTAGGATCAGACCAGATCGAAGTTTACATCAAAAAATCTTATATATGGGACCAAGTAAAGCATTTTCATTGCTACTCATATTGAAATCAAATTAAATTCAAATTTGTGCTGAAAAGTTCATATCAGGTGAAGTTCTCCCACTGAAATTCATATTGGGAAGAGACAAATTAATTTTAATTCGAATCGTAATGTCTCGTATTAGGAATAAAGCACTCCTAACAAAAGCGATCTAAACATAAAACTTTTGATTAAAAATAAAGTATTTATCACCTCACCACAATAATTCTCATTGCTAACTTATAAAACTTGGCTATTGTTGACTGCCAAGAGATTGGGTGACATGGCAGCATGCATCTTGATCAAAGTCACCAAAGTATATTTTAGTTATAAGGTTTAAACAACACAAAAGTGATTAGGCCACTCAAAAGAGAGGACTAGAAAGGCCACGTATAAGTTATAACGTAGGGTAATGCATCTAGACAACTATATACATACTTAAATAATGTGTTTTGCTACAAATAATTAAGTTAGGAAAATTAGTAAAATAAACTAGTGGATAATTTTCAATGTGAAAGCTACTAGCAATCCAATAAGAAAGAAGCAAGTGTTTGATTTGCTTACTTCTTAAGGATATTGGTGCACAATAATCACCATCATGTGATAATTAATTATAATTTGTTGGATGCCATTTTGGGTAATGGGGTTCATTAGAATAACAATATTTTTCACTAATTATATTAGCTGAAGTAACAGGTGTATTGTTCATGTCATGATTTTGGAAGTATACATAAAGGCCTAGATTCTTGCTTTTCTTAGTTATATATGTATTTTTTGTACTTCTATTTTTGAAATATATAAGTTGTATTAATACAACTAATATATATGGATAGAAGTGGAAATAAAGTAAATGAACACATTTTCCTCCATTTATTCTTTATATATCCTTAAGGGGTGCTCATGGTTCGATTTAAATCAATTATTAATTAAAATCAAAACCAAATCAATTTTATTAATTTTTAAATTTCTTGAATCAAACCAAACCAATACATTGGTTTAGTTATTGTCGGTTTGATACAATTGATTTGGATTTTTTGATCTTTTTGCGATTTGTTGAAGGCATACACATCTCGATAGAGACAAACACCTAATACACAAACAAAACAATTGTTGTAGATTCTATATAAGCTATGTAGATCCTATATAAGCTAGCAATATTATAATTAGTAAGAGTCATTATTACATGAACATAATAATTTAGTTAAGAATACTAAAATCATTGTACACTAAAATTTTAGAATTTGAAAAAATTATAAGAGTTAGAAGACTTAAATTACTTAAAATATAACAAAACAGCATATTTTATTTATAGATAATATATATATATATATATATATATAGATATAGATAAATATAAAATAATTAAAATGCAGATTTAAAAAAAAGGTAAGTAAAATCAAAACCAATACAAATAATATCATTTTAATTAATTTGGTTCAAATTTAGTTTAATTTGATTTCTTGATTATAACCATAAACCGCCCTACTTGTATGCACCCCTATCTTTTCTATATTTGGCCTTGGCTTCAAGGAACGTACAAACACGCAATTCAACCGATACGGGTTATTCATTGCGCAAGCTTAGCCACCAAATTTTAAAGAGAAAAAGGACAAATATACTCTCAAGTAAATAGTATGCAGATATCTTCTGTCATACTTTGAAACATTGATACTCCTGTAGTTCAAAAATTCGAGATATATGCTCTTTCACTCTAACAAGAAGATTAAATAGGGAAACGTGACGTAATCTTATCCGTCGATCCTATATTTAATAAATATCAAATCGATGAATAAAATTATGACACGCGTATGTTTGTTAATATAAAAGGTATATATGCTCTAGTTTTAGACGACAAAAACACCAATATCCCAAAAATATGACGAAAGATATATGCATATCATTTACAATAATTCAAAAATATATTTCTCCTTTTTCCCAATTTTAAAAAATGGTGGAAGTGTAGCTATAGCTCGTAACAGGCAACCAAACTATAATCATTTCCAAAATTTAGTAAAGCCCAAAAACTCATATCTAGTCCTACAAACATACACAACTTAATTTAAACATTCCACCTAAGACCCACACAAGAACATATTTACAGTCCAAAACTCCCATCTCTTAAATAAATCTACTTTCACATTACTGATTACACCGCTGTTGTTGGTACCCCTACACCCTTTTCTCCCACCGGAGGTACTCCGCCGGAGCCATATTCTGGCTCTCGGTAACCAGGACCGTAACGGCTGCTGAACATTCCGGCATGAAGCATGAGAACATAGAGGAGTTGTGTAAATGCTAGAACTATAGTGAATCCTTCAAGGACTCTAAGCCTCCATCCTCTCCACCCTCCTATATTTATCTCCTTACATGCCAACCTACATAAATATGATTCATTAATTAACAAAAAAAAAAATACACAAATGATTATCAAGTAATTATCGGCTAGTTTCTCTGTTCCAATTTATGTAACACATTAAAAATCGAGCAATAATTACTTAAAAAACATCACGATTTTACGAGATGATTAAACGCAACCAAAGGCGGACCACTTCAAAAAAAATCAAAGTACATATGTATATCTATACTAAGAACCTGACAAAAACTACAATATAATTAGCAGTGCACTCATGGGCATAAGAGTGTTCTTGAGTTGCGATAGTTCTTGAGTTGCGATACAAGGTAGAGGAACCACCTGTGAGACCAGGGTTCAGGGTTCAAATTCATCTAGAGTGTTATTTCATTATTTTTATTTTAAATTTATCTTAAATACGGTCACGTTTCGCTTCTTAAAAACCATATCTAATTTTCAAAGGTAAATTAAATGAGATTAAATTGATAATTTTAAATTAAAATTAAAATATTAAAAAACCATAAAAAATACATCTCTTTCTTATATAGATGCAATGAAAAAAATTTCTATATTTTAGAACATTGATCAATTTCATAAACTTGACATAGTTCAAAATAAAATCTTTTTTTCCTAAATTTTGATATTTAATCGATCGATGCAACATAAATTGAAACAGAGAACAGAGAAAATATTGTTTACCCAAAAGCTAGTGCAGTGACAGCCCAAGCAACAATAGCTGAGGAACCAGCAGCAGCAAGACTATCATTTCTCCATGCCCTCAAATGATTTCCACCCAAAACCTTCGATATTATTCCCAAAACCGCCGCTAGTATCGCGAATACTAGAAAGAACATCGTAGCTCCATTTCCACCAAAACCTAAAAAAAAAAATAAGAAAAAACCATACATGATCAAGAAAATGAACTACACTTTTTATTCATTTAATTTTGAGATAGTAACCAAAAACACACTCTAGAGTGTTTCAATTATTTGAGTTTCACACCTGAATTATTTGAGTTTCACACCTGAACTATGAAATGTACAAATTTCATACTTCAACTATCAATTATTCGTTTTTTCTAAAGAAAAAGTCTTGAACAATGATGATATTTAAGTTAGGAAAAATGATAAGAAAAACTAACATACATCAGAGTGATAATTGAGGTATGAAACTAAAAAAACGAAATATTTAGAAGAGAGAAAGGAAGTTACTAGGATGATTAGTTTGGCCATTAATGTACTTATTGAGACACCAACTAGCAAAACCCAACACAATTAAATACATTATTAAGTTTAGAAACAATAATGGAGCTGCAACACTCCTAGCTACTGTCCTAGCCATTTTTTCTTGCACCAAAATTCTCTTTGCTTCCACAGAATTTCAGAAAATGGACACAACAATTAAAACAGAAACTTTAATCTATTATTTTTGGGGGCTTAATTTTATTTTTTTTTATTAAATAAAAGGACAGAAATGCAAAGGTGGTGCAACGTAACGTATATAAGACAATACTATGATACGTGTTATGTTTAATTGCTTCAACGGTGAACAGGTGGAGGGACACGTGTCACATACTTGTTCTACTTTGGATTCTCTAATAGTATTGATCATGCATGCAATGTCTATCAACTATAGCTAGAAATCAATTGAGTATTAATAATGATTCATAAATTTTATAGGTGAAATTTGGAAAGAGTACGATATACATAGATTCATGACCTTATTCTTATTTTTGAAAAGGTAGAAACAGAGGCGTATTCAAGATTTTGGAATGATGGTTGCACTATTATGAAAAGATGGATTTAATCGATTTAATATTTAGGTTCGTATTATTGAAAACATATAAAATTTTAAATTTATAAGTTCAAAATTAAAATGCTTAATTAATTAAAATGCCAAAAGTGCTACCAATAATCACTTAGAGAAGTGGTACCTAATTTTAGAAAGAAAAAAAATAAAAATAGATATAAAATTCAAATTTCTAATCTCAATCATCATTGCATTATATGATACTTTGATTGTGGGTTCACATATCTATATTTAATAAAAAATAATAATATTAATATAACACTACTGTATATGATTTCAGGAGGGGAGCATGGGTTCACGTGAACCCGGTGACCCCATCCTGCATACGTCTATCGGTAGAAAGGTTGTTACGACAAATAATGACAGAAATTAAATATAAAGATAACGGAATTAAATCAATAAGAATAACACTAATATTCTAAGAAATGGAATGAAATATGTCCGATTACTTATTAATATTCTATTCTAATCTTCAATCTTCACATTCTCCTATCATGGATTGTATGGTCCTTGTGAGCTGAAATTTTGCATATTTTCTAATCATCTTATCCCAATACTTTTTAGGTCTACTTCTACCCTTCCTCATGCCTACATACTTGCCCCTTACACCTCTTAACTAAAGAATCTATTGTATATCTCTCAATCTCATTTTTCATATCTTTAATCTTCATGGGAGTCACTCCCTACACAATCTTGAAAATTGTCACTCCTAATATATTTTATATCTACAGACTCTTGGTATGCAGATTGATATCTACCTCAACATTCTTATCTCCGTCATTCACATTTTCTTAACATGAGAGTTCTTGAACTGAACAATATCACTCTATCCTATATAACACAATTTATCTCATCATTCCTCTATAAAATTTAACTTTAATTTTACGTAGCATATTCTTTAGGGAAAATTACGCAAAAAGGCAAATATATACGAGTTAAAGCCAATATAGCTATAGTTTGAATTAATTATGGCTCGCGGCTTAATTTTAGCTTTAATTACGTCACTTGTCCTCTTTTATACATATACAAATACAAATTTTATATATATATATATATATACACACACAATTACATGACATATATACAAATACAATTAGCCTCTCTCCACTCTCTGACCTTTCTTGCTCACCTCTCTCCTCACTCTCCCTATATCTCTAGCCAGATATACAAATACATATGTATATAAGTTATATATATACACACATATACAATTCGCCTATCTCCACTCTCTGCCCTCTCTCCTCTCTCCCAATCTCACTCGCCTCTCTCCTCCCTCTCTCAATCTCGCTCGTCAGATATACAAATACATGTGTATACCAGTTACATATATACAATTATTTGACAGATATACATATACAATTCGCCTCTCTCCACTCTCTGCCCTCTATCACTCGCCTCTCTCCTCCCTCTCCCAATCTCGCTCGCCACTCTCCTCCCTGTAACATGTAGCTACGAATCGTAATTAACAAATTATACTTACGAAGTGTAATTAAGTTGGTTATGAGTGGTTATATGTGAAAGTTCCTTTATTCTTAATTATCACATAAAACATCTTTTTAAGTTTCTAACATAGGGTGACTCTTGGAAAAAGCCCATTGGAAATGGGCCAGACTACTGGTGAGTGGCTGGTGACTGGTTATTGGTATGGGCTTGGGCCTTGGGAATAGTCCAGAAAATAACCGATTTTAAGATTGTTATTTAAAGTGTAGCCAATATTTATAAAATAGTTAAAATTTAACAACCTCTCCAATTATCAGAGCTTAACCTCAGATCTTAGAACTGAAATTTAAATGCAGTTCAAACTTTGGAATTCTAAGGTCTAAAGTTAAGGCTCCATCAATTAAAATTTTTGAAAAAATCAACTTAATTGATTTGATTTTTTTAGAGGAAAATCAATCCAAATCAAATTATGAATATCACAAATAGAGTGGTAAATATTGATCCTTAGCTTCATTATTAACCACATATATCGAGTTAGCTTAGCATTGGAGTGAAGTCAAAGGCGAACCCACGTGTATCCTTAAGGGTGCACGTGCACCCGTTAACTTTGGAAAATTATGTATATATACATCTTGAAATAGACGTATATTTTATTAGGCACCTCGGGACACCAAAGCCAGTTGGGTTAGTTGGTTTAGACACTGTACTTCATAGAGGAAAGGGACTGGGTTCAAATCCTATTTGCTTATTTTCTTGTTTTTTTTTTCGTTTTTAGCTAGGAAGTTTAAAAATATTGAATAAAATAGGGGGATGGCTAGTTTGGAACTTGTGACCTCATGGTGCAAAGTGAAATTTAAAATAACCACTCCACAAAACAAACTCTATCTATTAGAGTCATTTAATTTATTTATACTTGAATATCATAGTTTTGTATTTTTATGTTTGATAAAATTATCATATAAACCAATATTGAGTGCATACTTTAACTAACGTGAATTACTGTTGGTGGTGCACCCGTCGTCTTCAAATCCTGGGTTCTTCTCTGAGTGAAGTCCCTTTTAGTAAGCAATGTGCGCTTTGCTTACTAAATTATGTAGTACTTTTAATGTGAATCTAAATTAATCAAACACCAAAATAAATATTGAACTCCAAATAAGAGAAATTAATATTACTAACTTAGTGAAAATAAATAGTTTTAGTTGTTTTTACTCCTTTCAAGTTTATGGGCTGCACCAAACTCATTCTTTTTTCAAATATATATTTTAAGATTATCAAAGGAGAAACACAATAGACAAAAAATAAGTTTAAATCATTGTGCAAAACAATATTTATATAGTGCAGGACGAGGCGTAAGTCACGATACATAAAAATCATCCCTCTATAATTGTCCTCTTGTCAATAGCACTATATATTGTCAAATAAAAATACACTATGTAAAATAAATTTCTTTAATTAAATAATTTGAAAAGAGGAAAAAGAGAAAAGCTATGATGTACACATATAATAAGACGAACTTTTTGTTGCTTTAAATAGAATTTCTAAATAATTATTGTTGTTGAATTCCAATCTAGAGGAGGGAAAGATTCAGTAGTAAATTAAATACAAGAACAATTATTTGTCTTCGATGTTCTTGTCCCATAAAATACCTTTAAAAAATATTCAAAATATCTAAAGATTTCATTATTTTTTAAGAAGGTTACACGGTTGATCGCTTGGTCAAAAATGTAAACCAATATACATATATTATTATACACATAAATATCTTATATATATAAGCACAATTGAATTATTTATAACACTTATTCAGTTATTTGTAAAAAAAATATAAAAATATATATTATAATGTTACATTTTATATTTAACTTTTACATTAAAGTAACTAAAATATTTTTTGCGATAACATTAGGGGTGCGCATCGGTCGGTTCGGTTCGGTTTTAGGTGTTATTGGTTCGGTTTATCGGTTTTCGGTTTGTACATACTTCAAACCGATAACCAAACCAATAACATATTTCTTATCGGTTTATGGTACTTAACGGTTTGGTTTTCGGTTTAACCAATAAGAAAATACTCATATATATTATATACACGATAAGAACATTTTCAAATAAACCATATGATTTTTCCAGCATTTGGTATGAAAGTAATAATCATAAAAGTAACAATCATTTTTCTTGCAAGTTTAGACACTAGACACATTCAAAGGAAAAAGTGTGAAAGTAACAATCGTTTAACCATTAACAATAAGACTAGTAAATTTAGTAGTCTTATTGGGTTATCGGTTTAACCATTAACAAAAATTATAAAACCGGAGACCGAACCAATAACCCAATAAAAAAATTTGCAAAACCGTTTAAAAACCGTTAGCCCAATAACCCAATATCAATAAACCAAGAGTGTTTTTTTCGGTTCGATTTATTGGTTAAATCAGTTTTTGCACACCCCTAGATAACATAGTCACTCAAGTTCATCTAAATGCATATGCGCATGTAGTATTCACGTGCGGATTTACGGGAACTCAATGAGTTTAATTTTTCACAAATCAAATATATATATATATATATATATATATATATATATATATATATTAAGAATTGAGTAAATGTATATAAATTTTGAACTATCGTAAACTCAATTATTATTACATATCAATTTAAGATCGCTATTAGAACCTATAAACTTAAAAGAAATCAACATATAGCATAATATATATATATATATAAATAAAATTCTAATCTAACTAAACAGTGTAATTTTCTGACTGACACTCATTAATTAGCATTGGTTGGGGTGCGGTGGGGGTTGGGGGGTGGGGGGGATGGGAGATATTTGTAGCCTAGTTGATTATGTTTTAAAAAAATTTCCAGACATATGTGCATATTAGATATCCCACGGTGACTGTTAAGTCTGATTGGTGAAGAGGCATGAGACTATTAATTAATAAATATAAAACATAGATTCATGTGTTTTATAATTCAAAGGATAAGATTTTAAATAAATTTATAAACATCACGTTCTTATTCCCTCATATTTTAACTTTTATTTGCACAAAAAGATTCTAAGTTGTATCTTTTCAGAAAAATAATTTTGTGATTTTATTAATTAATAAGTTTTAACAATACAAAAATGAAAGTACATATTGTTTGTGAGATCTTATAAGTAGGTAATTAGGATGCATATAGAGAGTCAATCTCATTGATGACTCCATCTGAAATATAAGAATATTGTATTTAAAATAGTTCTATTTATTTAACTAATATATATATATAAAGGATACTAAAATACCATAATAACTTTAATGATACAAAAATAAGATTAATTGTAGCTAGAATCGAATATGAAGTCAATTATTTTTCCACGTTGCAACTCTATTCACGATTAGAAAAATATGAGATAATTTACTTACCTATGAACAAATTACATATCGAAAAATAAAAAAATGAATAATTTCGAATATACTAGAGATATATATTTGAATATTGTTTCGAAAATGATTTGTTGCTATAAGATTAATAATATTTGCAATTATTGACTCACACCGGGGCTCGCCCGATCACCCCTGCATTATTGGCTTTTCTTTCCTTGTTCATTATTTAATGACTTAAGAATATAAAAATAGAGCTTAAATTTAAATTTTTTATATTAATGATCATTCAAATGCTATTAAAATACAAACTTTCTTTAAATGTGAGCTTAAAATTTTAAAAGTAGGATATGTTGTCTCACTATAATGACGTGATTAGTGGCGAAATCATATATTTTATTAAAGGATGCCACAACATTAAAATATAATAAAATAAATATACATAAAAAAAATATAAGAAAAGTTTATATATATATATATATATAAAATTAAAATTTTAATGTAGCTAAGCAATGTGATTTTTTTTATGAAAGATTGTTATTTGACATTTCTTAGCATAGGGAGTGGCGCTGCTGAACTTAATAGTGTAAAAATTATTCTCACGTATATTACTCTGATTTTATAAAATACTATTAGTAAAATGACGTGTCATGAAATTGTGAACCCCCACTTGGAAAGGAAATAATTCTTCTTTTTTTATATTTATTTTGAGAAAAACAACAACATCAAAATCAGCCTTTCGCACCCATTTTAAATATAATTAGCAGAGAAAAACATACGAGTATAAATATTTCAATGTATAGCATAAGACAAAAAAGACAACAAATTGTTTATTGGATTAAAATACATCATCTCATATATTACGTGAAAATGAAAGATTTTATTGGAAAATATTATTTTGAATAAATAATCATAAGCATAAGGGTTGAATAAGTTTGTTATAAGAACTAATACAGAATCTTGAAAATTGTCTTTTTAATATCATATAATTGTGTGTATATAAATCAATTTATTAATGGTAAAATTTCATAGCTAAACAGTAAACAAATAATAAGAAAATATAATTAACTTAAAACTATTTTAACAATGAATTAGCTAAGAATTGTCGATAAATTTCATACAAACTAATATCTATCCCTTTTTATTAAGTACAAAAGGTTAGATTTTTTTTTTTATTGATTTTTCATACAGTGTTCTGTATCCATATTGAAACTTGACTAATTTGGATTCATGTCACGTAGGGCTTCATTCGAGAGAGAATGCTCTCTATCAAAAAATTTTCATACTCAAAACTTAAATCCAAAATCTCTGATTAAGAAATGAATATTATTACGAGTCGACTCTTTTAAGTGTCAATTGCACACAAATAGCCTTCGCACTGTTTATAGTTCCACGTTTTGAGAAATTGTTAACCCCCACTTGGAAAGGAAATAAGCTTTGTTACTTCTAATTTTTTTAGAAAAAACAATATCAAAATGAGCCTTTACCAACCCCTTTTTAATAATTAGTAGACAAAAACATACGAGTATTTTAAATATTTGAAAGCATAGCATAAGACAAGAAAGACAATATATAGTTTATTGGATTAAAACTCATCTCATAGTTTATGTGAAAATGAAAGATTTCATTAATAATATATATTTTATTACTAAGAAATAAACAAAAGTAAAACTTTCAATTATTTTATTAATTTTACAAATAAACTTTAATAAATAACGTATAATGTGTATAAAAAAAAATATTATGATTTTTATTTGAGAAATGTATTAATAACCAATAATGAAGAAAAAGAATATTACAATTACTATTTGAGAAATATCATTACATAAATAATTAAAAAAAATATGATTTAAAGCAAAAAAGGTTTAAAAACTTAAAAAAAAAAAAAAAGAACGCCTAGGACGTATGTTTTTACGCCCAGGACTTACATTTTTACACTTAGACCTTACGCCCTATGAATCTACATCTTCAATTTGCACCTCCAAACATTTTTGGTATGCTCCGCCCCATGACTCGCTCCAAAATATGTTTTTGAGAACACCAAGTCTACTAGAAAATAAAGAATTAGCTACACATAAAATTCATAGCTAAACAGTAATAACTTCATGTTATTTTACAAATTAACAACAGATTATAAGAGAATTCAATTAATTAAGAGTTATTTAACAATAAATTAACTAGTCCTTACCGATAAATTTCATACATACAAACTAATATTACCCCTGTCCTACCATAATTGTTCATTATTGACTTGACACATGCATATCTTAAGAAACAATAAATAATAGGGATAATATTACTATATTATTCTTTAACTTTATTAACTTTAATGCTTTGAGAAATGTGTTAGATAATAAATAATATTTAATAGCAAGGGTAAAATAGACACAAAAGATAAATTATCTCTTGATTTTTTAAATTGAACAAGTATTGTTAAACAATTAACTTTAATGTAATAAATAACTATTGTTAAATGGAGAGAGTATGTAACCTTTTTTATTAAGTACGTACAAATTAAAATTCCAACCATACGTACTCTCCTAGGTCGATTCTTTTTTAGTGTCAATTAATACACAAATAGACTTTGCAATAATGTCCATATAGTTCAATGGACAACATGTCAATCTTATCTTTAATTATATGAGTTAGAAAAGCAGTTTTCGTAGAAAAAAAAAGATTGAAAATTTTCTTTAAGACATCAACATATTTTCATCGTGCATATAGTACGATTTCACTCTATGATTGTATGTCTGCATGCGGAGCTAGAATTTTGTTTAAGGAGTGTTAAAATATAAAAAAATAAAATCGTGTAGAAATCAAGGAGTATAAATATTTAATATATATACATAAAAAATAATTTTCCGACGAAGGGATGTGGATCGACACCCCTCTCCGCCACTAGACTCTAGGTTAATGGACCCTTGCTGATTTCAATCAAAAGACACATATTTTTATCCTTTTCTAAGATAGTCGGCATGAGAAAATGGTTTCATGCATCAAGCCACCGACATTTGTTAGCTAGGTAGACGCCCAACGCTAGCCCATGGCTATGGCCTACGCATTGCCCTTAGAATTTACAAGTTTGCGCGTGCCTGAATTTTATTTTATTTTTAGTTTCATTTATCTTTAAAAAAAAATGCACCTTAGACGAAATGAAAAATGAACAAGTACATATCAAGCCCCCTAAATAAAACACATACATTTTCTTCTTATATATACACAAGAAAAACCCTTCATATACACTATTTCTAATTAATAATAATATCTTTATCATGATTCTATAGATATAAATAAATGTTTGAAGAAACAATATATACACACGCATGCCATTTATATTGTTGTACTTATTACTACATTCAATACAAGTTGTAAGTAAGATTCCAAATTCAAAGTGTCAAAACAAATATACAAAATTAAGAAAAGTGTAAGTGCCTTTAAAATATGCTATGATGTGAGAAGTGGATAACAATTTTTTTTTAAGAAACTAAGTTATATTTTTTTAACTATAAAATAAAAGTCAAAAAGTCAAGATCAGGCTCAAAAGAAAATTTTAAATATTAAAGTCGTGCGAAATTCGAAGAGAATTAAAAATCAAGTGCCTACAATGACCAGGAATAATAACGGTTTATAGCTAGAGTTGTAAAACTTAAAATAACATTTAATAGAACAAATGTAATAATTTTTCTTTTATCCGAACTTGTGTATAGCAAGAATTTAATATGGTAAATTTTTTCGTCAAGATTATCAAATTTGGTCTACTATAAATAATTGCAAGTTTACATACAGATTATCTAATATGATAGCTATATATATATATATATATAACGTGCAAGTCATAGAATTCAAAATTTTGATCATGCTATAAAACCCCATTTTGGATCGCAAAAAATAATTGAAATCATCCCTTGGTAGTGGGATAAATAAAATTTTCTACGATATTAATCAGCGGATTTAAGTTCGAACAAACTTCTAATACAAATAACTTTTTTATGAACCTTCATACGATCTAAATTAAGAGGATGTTTAGGTTTTGAATATCATGTTACATATATATATATATATATATATATATATATATAAAAAGAATCATTAATGAAATTATGAAAAATGTTTAAAATGTCCTTAAATTATGTGAAATAAATAAAAATATCCTACATTTATATTTTGGTCCAAAAATATATTTATTGTCAATATTTTGGTCCAAAATGCCTTTATGTTAATAGTTTGGTCCAAAAATACCACTATTGTTACTAAATGGGTCAAAATCCCTCTTTTTCAAATAAATATATTATTATTATTTTAACACATTTTGTTCTTAACAAAAATATTACCTTTAAAAAATCGTATTCTTGTTTTCTTTATTTTAAATGACTTTAACCAATAAAATGTATTCTTTTAAAATGATTTTAACCAATAAAATGTAGAAAATAATTTTATCTTCTTCTTAATCTCAATTAAAATATAATAACTTAGTATACTTTTTTAATGGATAATAAATGTCATGTATATAAGATCATAGTAAACTCATCATTGATTTTCATTTAGATATATTACGATAAAAAGTAATTATAACAGAATAAGAAATATTTTTTTTTTTCAAATTGAAGTAGGATAAACATTTGTTAATAAAAACTATTATTAGGAAAAGAATGTGTTAAAAAAGAAAATAAATAATACATTTAGTTTAAAAAATAATTATCTCATTAAGTAACAATAAATACATTTTTGGATCAAAATATTAATTGATGGCATTTCTACTCAATTTCACTATAGTTTTTATTTTGTATTTGTCAAACTTGTTTTTGAAAAATAATTCTCGAGACAAAAATCAATCAGAAACAACTTCTCTACTTCATATATAATACATAGAGATCGATAAGATAAATTCCATTTTATTTAGATTCCACTTATGTGAATTGAGATCACTTTGGCACTATCCCAATAATGATCATTAACAACAATAACTTAATTGACGCTAAATATGTTTTTTGGAGACAATTACCATTCTTTGTAAATGTTCCTAAAGCCTATAAAGACATTGAATCCAATGACAATTAACTAAGCCTGATAAAAGTTTTAATACTTTTTATTAATATATGTTTATTAACGCTATATAAAAGTAATTTCTATATAGTGTGAATATATTATTGTTGTACGTATTGAAATTATTGAGGTGGGCTAATTACATCACACTTCATTCATTTTTTTCATTCTATATAAAGGCAATAAAATCAAGCAATTCCATGCACCACCCCAAACCAAAACATTTCCCTTTGGCTTTTGCCTTTGCCATTTCTTATTTCAACTAATACTCAAATTTCTTCTGTTTCATCGATTTTGTCTGAATTCCACCTTTTTTTTTTCGAAAAAAATGAAGTTGGAAAATGGTCAAAAGATTGGGAGGGTTCATGAGAGAGCTGAGGGTCCTGCAAAAATTTTAGCCATTGGGACAGCAACTCCTTTTCATTGGGTTGATCAAACCTCCTATCCTGATTATTATTTCAAGGTTACAAATAGTGAGCATTTGGTGGACCTCAAGGAAAAATTTAGACGTATTTGTAAGTTATATTCCCCTTTAATATTTGCATATTTATCGTTGTTATTTAATTTTGAACGTTTAAGTTTAATACACTAACGATACAAACGATGATATATGTATAATCAGGTCACTTAATAACATATAATATATCTTATTTTTATAATTATAAACTTTACATTTTAAGAAGGCTTTGCAGGTAGATATATATATCTTTTGAAAGACTCGACTAAAAAGTTATTACTCTATCAATATATATAACTTAATTAAACTAGTTAAGTGAAAAGTATATTGAGTGACATTGATTGGTAACTTAGAAAAAAAGACAATTAATCGATTAAAACATGTTAAATTAGACTGATGATATTATAAGAAAATTATTGCACACTACCAATGTATATCATTAAGAAACAAAATTCATTCGCTACTATACATGCCTATATACATTTGGAGCATTTGTTTAGGTTTAACGATCACTTGTATACAAACTTGTACTTTTGTTGAGTTTCTCACATCGACTATTAAGAGTCGGGGATTCTATGGTCTAAGATCATCACCTCTTAAGCCAGTTTTGGAAGTTGCTGATGAGCTAGATTTAATTGTACATTTCTTTATTATGTTCTAATTTTTTTCTCTTTCTCAAGTAGCATGTATAGAGGATATAAAATAAGCGAAAGTCGCTTGAGATAAAACCTATATTAATTATATAGAAAGAAATTAAAAAAGATAATCTATACATGTGATACAATGATACTAATCAGTTATATGAGATTAACTTACTCATGTCAATACATCTAATTTAGATTTAATATTTTGTCATGTCAGAAAATTATATTTTATATATAGATAACTTCTAATATTTTTTTACTAAAATGAACTTGAACAAAGTAACATGAATATTGAGAATTTATACAAAATTTGAAATTGAAGAATAATTTTTATTTGTGTAACATTGTTTATTTTTTTTGTCAAGTCTGGCAATTGTATGACAACACATAAAATTGAAATGATATAATCCCAGTGATGATTGCTTCCTTGTTGTAGGATCAGTAGCATGAAATATATATTAATATATCTCTGCTAAAATTATATATCTTGGAGTACTATGTATGGGCTAAGAAAATCATACTAATATAAATATTTGTTATGAAGTGTTTGTATATGATCTAGTCATTAAACCTAAACAAATGGAGATATTATCGTTAGAAAGTGTTTTACTTTTTAATGTGAAACTGTACGGTGTGTAATTGATGTTTCCAAAATATACAATAGTAACTATAAACTCAGTTTAATTTCACAAATACAATTTGAAGAGAATAAGATGTACATAATCTTACTAGTGCTCTAGGACTTTAGCAACTCTCGCGCATTGTCAATCCTTCTCCTGTCTTTGATATTGAAAGCGATAATGTGAACAAGCTCACACAGGAAAAAGTTAATGTTCCCGAAATATAAAATATATATATAAAAATATGTTATGACAGACCTACTTTAATTAAATTAACGTTTTACAAATGGAGATAATATCTTTGTTTCTGTTCAAGGTCAATTATGTAGTGCTAGTCACTTATTACTTGCTCCAATAATTCAATTATATAAATATAAATTATAAATAAGCTGGTTGATATGATTTATTATTAAGGATATATATTGTCCTCTTCCACTCATTAAAGGAAAATAAAAAAAATAAAAAAATATGAGCATTAATTGAGAAGGCAGCCCAATGGTTACACAAATTCAAAATAAATTATTTAATTATTCGCGTATTATGTTAAATTTGCGCATGTTTCACTATACTTTGAGGATAATTATAGCTCTAAAGACAAAAGGTATACATCGTAGTGAATTAACGTTAAATCTGCTTAATTAAATGTACTTATAATGATCAAAATTAGAATATATCAATAACTGAATGGTCAAAAATGATATTATCCTATCTACTCTCCCCTTCTTTTTTTTTTCTTTTTTTTTTTTACCATTTACCTCTAGAGAAATAGATTTTTTATTTTAATAACTGATTTTATTTTTCATAAATAATTTCAGGCAGCAGAACAATGATTAGGAAAAGGCATATGCTTTTAACAGAAGAAATATTAAAGAAAAATCCAAATTTGTGTTCTTATAATGGGCCTTCCCTTGATATCAGACAAGACATTTTGGTCTCAGAAATACCCAAACTTGGTAAAGAGGCTGCCCTTATGGCCATTGATGAATGGGCTCAGCCCAAATCAAAAATTACCCATTTAGTCTTTTGTACAAGAAGTGGTGTGGACATGCCTGGTGCGGATTACCAATTAATAAAGTTATTGGGCCTAAGCCCATCAGTTCAACGATTAATGATGTACCAACAAGGTTGTTTTGCCGGTGGCATGATGCTCCGGTTAGCCAAGGACTTAGCTGAGAACAACAAAGGTGCTAGGGTACTCGTTGTGTGTGCTGAGAGCTCAGCGATAGGGTTTCGCGGGCCGAGCGAAGCTCATCCCGATAACCTTATCGCACAAGCATTATTCGGGGACGGTGCGGTCGCGGTTATAATCGGGTCAGACCCTAAAACGGGCCTGGAGAGGCCCATTTTCGAAATTGTCTCGGCGGCCCAGACGTTTGTACCTAACGGGGATTACCACCTCGCGTTACACTTACGCGAGATGGGCCTTACGTTTCATTGTACCAGGGATGTACCACCCACCATCGCAAAAAATGTGGAGGGTTGCTTAATAAAGGCGTTTGAACCGTTAGGCATTTCAGATTGGAACTCGGTGTTTTGGATTCTTCATCCAGGAGGTAATGCAATTGTGGACCAAGTCGAAAGCACATTGGGCCTAGAGCCCGATAAGTTACGGGCCACGAGAAATATCCTTCGAGAATATGGTAACATGTCTAGTGCATGTGTGTTATTCATATTGGATGAGATAAGAAAAAAATCTGCTAGAGATGGGCTGAAGACTACTGGAGATGGGCTGGACTTGGGAGTCCTTTTATCATTTGGGCCTGGGCTTACAATTGAGACAGTTGTGCTTCGTAGTGTGCCCATTTAGCATTTTCAATAATGGGCCCATTATGTCTCTCTTTTTTATTTGGGCCTGGTCTTTTGTGATGTTTAATTTCATTTTCATTTTCTTTTGGGTGGAGTTTTTTCATCTATATGCATGTATTAATAAATAAAATAAATATCCACTATCTCCAGACATATTAGATATAATAAATATTGTGATAAATTAATGTCATTATTATCTCTCTTGATTCGTGTATTAAATAGCCAACGTAGTTTACTTCATTTGAAAACTTGATTACAATGGGATTTGGTTAAGCTTATAAGATGATCAAATTGATGTTATGACTTCTTTATGTGTTTAATAAATGTTCGAAAGATATATAACTCAAGTTCTTATAATCTAAAATTAATCTAAAGTTATAAGTTGATCACTCCTAACTTTAAACTTTAGGGCTTATAAATACTTTTTAGTCAAGTTTTTTACTATTTATCATTAATTAATATTACTGTTTTTAATTCTCAAATATATTTTCTAAAATAAAACTCTAACTTCATATTCATTTTATATTTGTCGTTTTTCTTTTTCTATAAAAAGATACTATTAAATTTGGAAAAAAAGTAATAATTTAAAAGTTAAGGGTATTTTAGTCTTTTAATTAAAAATAGCTTATCATCATTTTTCTTTTGTTAAACATGCCAATAAATTTCATTATCAGTTTCTACGCGTAATTACTTATTTATAAAATCAATTTTAAAATTTTAAAAAAATATTTCAATACTTAAAACTAAGGGTGTTCGTGGTTCGATTTGGATCATTGATTAAAACCAAAATCAAACCAATCTAGTTAGTTTTTTAAATTTCTAAAACCAAACCAAACCAAACGAAAAAAATAACTGCCGGCTTGGTTATTGTCGGTTTGGTTCGATTTGATTTAGTTTTTCTGGTTTATCTGGTTTGAAAGTAATCGTAATTTTTTTGGGGAGTACTTACGTCGATAGCCACAAACATCTAGCACATGAACAATCCACAGAAAAACTATTGTCGGTTCAATTAAGCAATACTAGAGTTATCATTACACGAACAAAGTGTTTCAATTAAGAGAAAGTGTGACTATTTTATGTGAAGTAGGATAGGTAAAGACTAAAATGGATTTTAATGGACTTGGACTTAGGATTGTTATAGTTGGACTAAAGTGTTGAGCTTGAGGAAATTGTAAAGTTAAACCCTTAAGTTAATTAAAATTTAATAACATTTATATTTTATTTATGAATAATATATAAATAATTATAAAATTTATATATCTAATTTATCGGTTCGGTTTGGTTATTTTTGCGTTTTTTTTAGTAAAACCAAAACCAAACCAAATAATATCGGTTTTCAAAATTTAAAATCAAACCTAACCAAACCCAACCAAATATCGATTTTTCAATCAATTTAGTTCGAATTGCGATTCAATTTATTTTTTTAACCATAGTCATAAACAACTCTACTTAAAACTTATCAACTATTTACGATTAGCTAACCAAAACCAATGGAAAGCGATATACCAATTATTATATTGCTTATGCAAACTTGTGGGATGATTCTGTTAATGAGTATAATTAGTATAATAATTTAATCATTAATTAGGTTAAATACTTTAACCTATATATTATGCCTTTGTCTGCGACAGTTTAAATCAATAGTGTGCACCTAATATGATTGCACAAATAACCTTTCGATTATAAATTTAATCGAACTCAATAATTTTGACCAAATCATATAAATATTTTTTAAGTAATATATTAAATAGTTAGAGAAATTAAATTTAAAATTCAGTACTAACGGGCAAAGTGCATGAATACACCGATCTTGATTCCACTATTTAACTTGTATCAACTTTTCAAATTTTTTTTACACGGCATTCACTTTATGTCAACATCAGACATGGTATATGATGTTTCATATAACTAAAATTCATGTATATGCATATGATCGACGTTCAATTATTTCCACATGAACTTCAACTATTTAAAATAGACAGTTTCATAAAATATTTAGGGATAAGGGTCTGAAAAATACTTCAACTTTGGTCGAATTTGCTGTTGCGATATTAAACTTTCATGAGGACCTATTACCTCCCTAAACTATTTAATACTGTATTTTAAACATATATATTTGTCCACGTGGACATAAAAAGAAATGCAAATTTATAAATAGTAATGTATCCACGATGGCACATATATACCTTTAAAATACACTATTAAATAGTTCAGGGGGTAAAAAATACGGAATTAAATAGTCTAAGGAGGTAATAGGTCCTTATGAAAGTTTAGTATCGCAACAACAAATCCGATCAAAGTTGAGGTATTTTTCAGACCCTTATCCCAAATATTTATGTTATAATACTTATGATTAATATCTTAAAATTTAAATCTTGATTCTGCGTTACGAAATGATGAAAGATGAAAAAGCTCAATAGGAAGGCATCGACTTGCCTTATTATGATTTTCAAAGGCATGCACAGTGTAAAATATTCCAAAGTCCATAAATTAGTTTAAGTAGTTATGCTATTAAAAAAAAAAAGAAAAAAATTTGACCATATAATACCATATTGTTCAGATCAAGTTGCATTGTTTAATTAATGAATTCATATGTTCTGTCTAACTAGACATAACCAATACCTTACAAAACATTAATATTGTAGGGAAGCTTGAAATGAATTAAATATTCCAAGTGTGACTATAGTATATTATTCAAAAATCAAAATTATCGTCGTCGTAGAGTGATAAATATTTATGTATTTTTAATTAAGGTTTAAATTTAGATATGAATATTCCTTTGTTAGGAAGATATGAATTCGAATATATAATCAAACTTAATATACAAATATCAAATACTCAATAGAAAAATAAAAGGAAACTATACGTATTTTATTCCATCAGAGAAAGTTGATCTACAATCATAGTAACCCTTAAAATTAGAGTACTCATAGGGGGATACGATATAATGGATGAGACGATTCCTATATTCTTAAACATATACTTTGTATTCGAGCTACAAAAAAAAATTAAGAAAAAATCGAAGTACATCCCTTGTCTTTATATATCACGAATATGAATTAATCGATCAATTAATTCCGAATAGATAAAAAGCAAGATATATAAACTTATCTAGATGAAGAACAACCTTTTGAAAAAAGGGATATCAAAATATTACTATATGTTATCCCTCCAATTCCCAAGTACATATCTTGATAACTTTCCTATATAGTTTTTTTTCTTTCAGTATTCGTATTGAACCTCGACTAATTTATATTTCACGTCACATAACTGATAACCCTTATTTAAGGAAGACGCTTTTTCTAACAGAATTATATTCCTATCAAAAACTCAAACTCGATATCTTCGGGTAAAGATGAATGAATAAATGATATCCATTCCATTACAATTCTACGTACTTTAATTAGATATATTTCTATAAATAAAATATGGTAAGTCCCCCCAAAAATAATTTATAAATTAGAGGGGACAAACACAAGGTATCAATAACATGGCTCGTCTCAGAAAATAACGTGATTTTATACAAGTTCAACATGTGCCACTCAATTTTTTTATTTTATTTTTATGGACATAAATTTTACCACCAACAAAATTACGATTAGATTCATTCAACTAAAAAGTTAGTTGAATTTAACCAACATTAATATTTATATAATATTATATGTCTAAGATTCTCTTGGAACAATTAATATATTCGTTATGGAAATTCTACAACTCAGAATGCACGCAGTTGTTATATAATTGGTAGGATCAATAATAAAAATAGATTTTGTTTGTGTAATAATTAATTTCAGATAAATAGAAAAATCAAAAAATTATTCGAACATAATTTATTTGTTCTATCTCGAGAGAAAGTAACTTGATTTCTTAACAATATTGAGGAATTTATAATCTTATAAGGACGTACACATAAGTAATTTAATTTGTGGGTTCGAAAAATTTCTTCTATTTCCAAAAATTTGAATTTATTCTAATTATGTGTACTCGTAAGTCGTATCGATTAACAAAATAAATCTTTATCTTATATCTTGATTATGAACATGTTAATTTGATATTATTCAACTCACTTTAATCATTCAGTATTATTATTAATTAAAGAAATTGTCATACATGAGCACGAAAGTGGGTAGCTACCACTAGAAAGAAAAAGAAAAAAGAAACATACCCAAACATTCAAACAATTTAGAGGATAAAAGGGAGTTATTTGAATGATAATTAAGCACTTTTAATTAATTATCTTTAAAATTAATACTATGAATTTAAGTTTTCAAAAGAGTAAAAATGACAGAGAATCATGTAAAAATCCCCTCATTTAGTCCTTATTTTTATAATTCCGATATTATAATACGATTTCTCAACAAAAATCTCTTATAATATCACTTAAATGTTATAATATATAAGGCTATATAACAAAATAATATTTAAGAGAGTTTCTTTTATATTATATATATTCTTGAATCTCGAATTTCACTTTCAGATCAATTGGACCTACAAATCATTCTACCTAGCTAGGTCAACATCTACCTACACTTGATCTTACAAATAGTAAATCTTACAAAACAATATTCAAGAGTGCTAGCTACAACAAATCTGTTCTTTAGTGGAGATGGAAGTCGCCACAATAACTCAATATGTCGCCACTGATTACTTTTAATGGCGACTAGGCACCGTGGCAAGTACTTCCATAACTAAAAGTATTTTGTGACGACCCTTAAAAGTCGCCACAAAAAGAATATATATGTGGCGACATTGTCGCTGCTAAACCTGAAATTATACATCACAAAAAAGTTCCACATTGTAGATGCTAATATAAGTCGCCGCTGAAAATTGACTTTTAGTGGCAACTTAGGTCACCACTATAATTTTTCACATGTAGTGGCATTTCTTGTTGCCACTGCAAATGTCTTTGAGTGGCGACATAGGTTGCCACAATAGAATTATTCATTTAGTAGCAACTCTTATCGCCGCAATAGCATGATCTTTAGGGGAGACTATAGTTGCCTCTAAATGTGTTATACATTTAGTGGCAACTTTAATTGCCACTAAAACCTATTTTCCCAACAATTGCAATATCCAATATTTTCATACATTTTTATGGCCACCTAATTTCTAAATTTTAATATACACGTACATTGCCTACCAATAAAGCATCCAATATTAATTAGTGAACACAAAAAATTCACAAGTTGAATAATGTAAATACTTCCATTACAAAAAATATTGTAGATTGTTTAATGTCAGTGTACATATGTGATAAGAAAAAAGAACATTATAGGCCTTCAAACTCGTCCTTTATTGACACCATTTGTGTTCTAGAATCCTGTCCCTGCAATTAAAAGTAAAAACATATGATTTCTTTGACAATTTTCATAATCTCATATTAAAATAAAAGAGGTAACCTTGAAGTAGAGATTGCAAATGTATTTTAAGAATACAAAGAGACAATATGATCAATGAAAGTTGTTCAACATAGTTTAGTCCTAGTACACTAAGCTCAAATCTGAAAAAATGTCAAGGGTATTGCCCAACAGGATAAAAGTGGAGCAACTAAATAACTAAAACCCAAGACCACAAACATGATAACTTAAAGAAAACTCAATTCAATAATAAACAACATACTCAGTGATATTCCACAAGTGGGGTCTAGAAAAGGTAATGTTTATGCAAATTTTACCCCTACCTCGAGAGGTAAAGATGTTGTTTCCCATAGAGAATCACTTCATGAACCACATATTTGTCCAAAAAAGTCCATGCTCATATTTTAGATAGGTTTCATCACAAGTTTTTAAAACACAACACAAAAGAAATTTCCAATGATATCAATATTTCTTGGGATAATGAAACTGCAATAAATTCCTAGAGGAGATGTTAATACATCAGTTTTTTTCAGATGTAGAGTAAACATGAGAAATGAGCTTGGCCACTTCTTCAGTAAAAGTATCTGGACTTTGGAGTTCATCTTGAAGCTACATTGTTGACCCTTTTGGACAAACTATTTCATAGTCGACACCAATCATTTGGTACTAAGGCTTAGTATTGTGGTAAATGAACTATGTTATTTTTCGGGGGAGGATATGTAATGATATTGCCAAATGTTTATAAGTACAGACTAAGAAGTATTAATCTTCTAACAGTTATGTTGCACATCCATCATCCAGCAAAGTAGAAAATTATAAAAGAGAAAAGTATTGAAGTTCAACAAGTAATTCGATCTGCGTTCGTCTTTTAAGGAGTTCAGGCAGGATAGAGCTCGGCAACGAATAAAGTAAGTAAACGCAAACCTTACTCCTACCTCAAAGGTAGAGAGACTATTTCCCATAGACCCTAAACAATATTATAATCCATATCAGATTAATAGTGATTAGTTCTCTCATATCGCACCCACTAAACCAAAGCTAGGCACACATAAGGTCTAGAAACATACTTGGATCATTTCTCCCAACTATTTAAGACGTTAAGAGTTATCCCAACAAGAACTATCACATTTAAATTTAAAATACTTCAGTCGAGCACTAACCAGTAGATTAGAAGCAGTTTTACAATAAGGGATCTTGGCTAGTAGCATTTCTCAAGCAATGAGTATGAAAAATTATGGAACTTCAAAGTGAGTCCCTTTTTTTTTTGAAAATTTATATGATAAGGGGTGTCATATTTATAGTGAAAAATAAGACTCTACATACCATATTTTATTTTTGGCGAGTTAACAATCAAGACAAATTCAGAAAATCAAAAGGATTCCCTTTTTTTTTTTGAAAAATTAAAAATAAGAGATTAACAAGTAACAAATAAGGGATTAAAAAATTGGGGCTTTCCTTTTACCAATAAAAGCTTCAACAACTAGAGAATATGAAACACGGTGGTAATGTTATAGAACAAACATTCAAATAATCCAATTCTGCTAATACAGAAACAAATAATTAGTAAATCAGACAAGTTCTCTGCTATAAGTTCTAAACTTAGCAGCAAGAACCTCGCAAAGCCGCAAAAAAATAGAGCCTCGTAAAGCCGCAAAAAATGGAGCCTCATAAAGCCGCAAAAAACATCAAAAGTTCGATCACACGGACCTAATTATTGGTCTTAAGCTAACAAAACTAGCACATAAGCTCGGGACTCATAAAATAATGAGAAGTGGGAGGGAAAATAGGATGTCGAGCTCACATACCAGTGTCGCATGATGTGGGAGACTTCTTTCATTTTTAAATTTGGGTTCAACTAGAGGATCCTTCTACAGATCCTTAAACTTCTTCAATGTGCGCTTCCACGCCATAAATTAGCTCGTATACCTTTAAATCAAAGCGTTAACCCAAATATAAATTTAATTTTTTCATCAAAATACACTAATCTCCAAATTCAAGTAAAGTAGAAAATGATTACAAACACAAATTAAGGTCGCAGAGATAAGAAATCTAAAGCATATAAAAATAGAAAATTATGAGATCTAAAGGATTATTCATGCGAAAAATCCTAGATATTTTAATTAACATTTATAGGCAGAATAGTACATGTAGAAGGAAGATGTGAAATTGGAGACTTGTATAGCTTGGATTAGGGTTTTGAGCCAATCCTAGGCAAGAAGTGGTTAGAAGTTGTCCGCAGTCATATTTTAGGGTGGGAGTCCTTAGCGAGGTTCTAGAACATACACTGGAGTCGTAGCTTGTGGAAATGACACTTTAAGATGTGAAAAAAAATTATTTTTGAGCTATTTAGAATAAAGTAAAATGAAATTATAAAATTATGAGAAATTATTACTAAAAGGATAAATAGTTTGTGATCAATTTAGTAAATTGTAAACTAGTTGAAAGTAAAATAGCAGTTTAGTAAAATAGATTAGGTAAATGGAGGTTAAAATTGGGTGTCAATAGATAAAATTAAAAATTAATTTTTCTATTTTGCCTGTACAATAAACTATTTTTGAAAGTATAAATATTGTAAAGTTCTTCGATTGTTAATCTTGTTGTTGATGGATAAGACAAATGAAAAAGAATTAAAGAGTAAATTAGTCCGGAAGCGTGTAAAGTCAAAATAAATAAATATTATGGGACGGAGGGGAATATCTATGTTATCATCATTAATATTTATTTTTATATTTCTAACAACATAACAATATAATATGTTGCTAAACTAGTCATTTGCATAGTTCGTAGAATAAATGTTATTACACATAGGAAATTACTCTATGTATATATTTAAAACACATGCTTTCTATAATTAATTTAGTCCAAATGTTTATTTATCACAATTAACATCAACTATTTATTTTTTAAAAATTACATACTAAAAACTATTAATAAGAATTTTAATTTACACACTAAATTAAAATGAATATGAAAGCAAGAGAAATTAGTGGCGAGCAAAAAGGTTGTTGCAAAAATACTTTTTAGTGGCAACAAAGTTGCCACAAAATAAATCTTTAGTGGCGACAGTTTCTAAGTCGCCGCAAATACATTTTCTACCATCACTTCATCGAAAAATAGTACATATTGTAGCGATTGAAGCAAAGTCGCCACTATATATATTATTTACAATGGCGATAATATTGGTCGCCTCTAACAAAATAAGCTTTTGTGGCAACACTTACACGTCGCCACAAAAACCTTATATTTTGTTGCAACTACTTCTATCGCCACAGAAAGTTGTCGCAGAAAATCACATTTCTTGTAGTGGCTGAAGCGTCTTTGTTGTATTTTGAGTTTTGTGTCTTATGTGCTCATATTGTAAATCTACTTCTAAGTTATAAAGGATAGTAGATTGGTTTCTTGTCTAAGTCTTTAGTTTGAGTCGTATTAACTAGAGTTAGTTAGTCGAATCATCTATGTTCTAGTCAAGTCTTTTTACATCATTGTTTTGATCTTCTCTTGGATAGAGTTGCCTAGGAGTGTCAACTAGAGTTAGTTGATGTTTGCAGCAGAGTTGCTGGTTGTTTAGCTCTCATCTTCGAGATCTGAGTTGGTGGCTAGAGTTAGCCTTGGTGGGTTCTTAAAGTCTAGATCAACTAGAGTGAGTTGGTTTAGTGGGCAATAGGATAATTGCTTAGTTTCCTTTGTAGTAGAGTTGCTACGGTAAGGGGGAAGGGATTAAAGAGTTTTAATTTCTAGGTTGCAAGACTTTGTAATCTGAAACTTTGCTCTGTTTGAGTGAAATGGAGTTAGGATTGAAATTAATCATGTGAGTACAGGTCATGGTTTTCACCGTCCTTGAGCAAGGGAGTTTCCACGTAAAATCCTTATGCGTGATCTACTTTGAGCTATTTATTTTCCGCAATATTATTCTGTTTGGAGACCTAATCCTGTGATCACTGGTGAACGCCTACATTCTAACACCGTATTAAGTTGACGTTAATCTAACCCCTTTTCGAAATAAACCAGAACCGTAGAAGTATACTTATTAGGTTCTATAGCTTCACAGCCATCAACTTTGTTCCTTACCTAGGGTACCACCATGTGAATGATTTCATAGAAAAGGTCAAAATACCAAAGTACACAAGTTGTACGCTAGGCGTTACTTGTCATCACCTTCGATTTTCGAGCTCATAATTATTACTTTATTCGTCTCAAATTATTTATTATAATTTCTAAATTCATATCATTAAAAATATTTAAGATAATTTTTTATTTTATCCTTAGGAGAAATTATATTTAAAACATAAATAGATAATCTTAATAGTTCAACTGATTAGCTATCTGAACTTTCACGAGAATTCAATTTCTCGTCTCATAATTTCTTTCTAATCCTCTTGATTAGCATTTTTTTTGAGGACGTGTAAAAGAAAAATACAATAAATAACGTGCGATCGATCTTGTAACGTCACATTCAAGAAGATAGAAGGCGTTCACGTGCAAGGGTTCCGTAGCCATGTGGTTATGAGGCAGTCGGCACCAAAACTTGGAACTGCAGAGATAAGACAATATAATAATAATTAAAATAAGAGAGAGAAAAAGACCAACCATGGGAGTGGTGGATTGCGATTCTTGATCCTTATTCAGATGTCTCAAAAAAATTCGTATTGAATATTTTATTTAATTTTATATTAATTTTACACAATTTGAATACATATTAGTCTAATCAATAAACTTCAAATATCAGATGATTAAAAATAAAAAAGAATCAAATTTTTTTGTATTGAGCTTTTATATACGATTGTGAATAAATATTAGTCAAATTAATGAGTTTTGAATATCACATAGTTAAATAATTCAATTTGACTCTTACATATTCATATTAAGCTCTTTTATTAAAGTTATATGGTGTAAATTTATATTAATTAAGTGTTTTATCTCATATTAAAGTTACATGATATAAATTTATATTAATTAGATTAATAAATTTTGATTATCAGATGATTAAAGAAACATAAAGAAAGAGATGTGAGACTACATAAAGCTTATCTCACGGATCTTGCCTGTAGTATTATGGCTCCCACAATATCCCTTTAATTAAATGTTACATATTATAGTCTAGGTGAGATGTTACATTCTATATATATATATAAACCCTTTTTTGTTCTTAGAAAATGGAGAGTTAGATGCAACAACAACTCTTTATATCAAAACAAAAAGGAAAAAAATGACTAAATGGGTCAAAACAATCACAACTCCATTTAGAAAAGCTAGAACTTTTTTCAATAATAATCAACAATCACCAAGAGATTCACCAAGAGAAAAGAAGTCACAAGAAGAAGGTATGTACAATTTGTGTATAGTATAGTCTATGTGTTTTGCGTTACTTAAGTCGAGAGTCTTGCAGAAACAATTCATGTATAGTATTTTTTGGTCAAGAGGCAGATCTAGAACGAGTTTATTGCTATTAACTCGAATCAATTAAACATTTTGTAAAAAAGGGGCTATAAATTGAGAAAGAGGTAGAGGTGTACGCATTTGATATAATCCAACAGTTTTGATTTAAATCTTGTATTTATCTTTAGAAATTCATTTTAATTTAGAACTCAATTACCCAAAAGGAGATAAAATCGAGAAAAAATTTATAAACTTCAAATTCTGGATCCGCTCATGGTTGGTTTGATCTTGTCTTAACAAATGTTTTGTTTTGTGTTAATTTGCAGACCAAGATAAGCATGTAGTAGATTTGCAAGGTGAAGTAATGGCTTGTGGATATGAAGATGTTCAAGTGATGTGGTCAATTTTGGACAAATCCAAAGCCATTAGAACATAAATCTTTGTTCTTTTTAGTTAAATCAAGGCACATATTGTACATATTTTATCATTATCTTGTTCATGTGGTGGCTAAATTGACGCCCAAAAAACAAGATTTTGAAAATTTTGATGATGTTCTATACATTGGCTAATCCCCATGATCAATGAAAAAATCACGGAAAGTTTTATTGTATTTGATTTGCATTTAATTTTAGATTCAGTAATAAAAAAATATTCATTCATTTTATCCAGATGGCTATGTTATCCAATATGCAATTATTAACTTGATGTAAATATTTGATACGGATAAAATTTTAACCTAACTTTATTACCATGGTTTTCAAGTGTCTCTAATATTTAATTAGTGACACCATTACGCCGAAGCCATATTTGAATAACTCAAAAAAAAAAACGAAAAAGTAAAAAATATTATCTTAGAAGCATTTGTATATAATCTAGTCAAATACCATAAGATATGAGAATTGTGGGGTAGGAGTATGGAGTTGTCACACCCCAAATCCGGATGTGATGGCACGTGTCCATTTCCCACCGGACACGTCAGCCTAACCCAACCACAACGATAGAGAAGTAGAAATACGAGAATAAAAGATAATAAATAAGCAGAAGACTTTAATTAAGACTCAACACTACCCAGAATTTGGTTGTCACATGTACAAACCTCTAAATACAGAATTCGAATAAAAATATACAAGTCTCAGAGTATAGTTCTCGAATAGAACAAAACTGAAAGTAAAGATAACTCAATGACACGTCTGGAATGAACCGCTACCTCTCGAGTATGTCCCGAAGCTCAATCTGCTAAAGAAAATACTAAGCCGAATCTGAGAGAGCTGTCAACCTACACAATTGTGTAGAAGCAATGGTGAGTACCGAAAACCACAGGTACTCGCAAGTAACTCTAAACTAAGCAAAACTAGCAACTACAAACAACTCCTTTCAATCCCAACCGAACCACTGAAACTTCAAACTAGCAGCAAACCAACTAACTTATACTAAACAGATCATATTCAACAGCCAGAACCAACAGTATATCTTCATCAACTTCAGATCAACAAATAAGAGCAAGTAGATCAAATTCCACATAAGAAGGGTAAACCGATACAATCCACACATCACAGACAAAGATAAGGCAAATGCGATGCAAAATGCAATAATGATGTCATGTAGTCGTGATGCATGTATGTCCTACGATACACATCTGTTGACGTAATCAGTCCGCGTTGAATACTCAAATCAGAACCCATGGGGTCACATATGGACCATGTATCATTGCCGGAACCAGATCCCATCGGCATTCAAATCGCTAGCCAGAGCTAGTCCATCTCATATATCTCTAGCCGGAGCTAGTCTCAACTGTGTCTCATATCCATCCATCCTCATATCAATGTCTCAGAACTCATGCAACAGATAGTTCACACATGGAATGAATAATGAATATGCACATGTCATCAATCACAATCATATCACGATCACATCATAGTATTACATATCATCTGTTTCAATCACAACCATATCACGACCACATCATAGTATTACACATCACTTGTCTCAATCACAACCATATCACGACCACATCATAGTATTACACATCCCCTGTCTCAATCACAACCATAGCACGACCACATCATAGTATTACACATCACCTATCTCAATCACAACCATATCACGACCACATCATAGCATTTCACATCACCCGTCTCAATCACAATGTATGTATCAATCATAGCCAACTCATGCTCTTCTATCCCCTCAATATCAGTTATCACATGACTTATTCAATAAATTCAAGTCACATATAACACATTTAGCTCGTTTTATTCCCCATCTTTCATTTACAACAATTTCAATCAACAAATAAAACTCATCCTCAATCCCTATTACTCCCCAACACAATTAGGAAAGTAGTCATGCGTAGTCTAAGAGTTTTACAAAGCTTGGAAGCCATTTGCCTTAAAACGAACTCCAAAAGTTACTTGACTTGAGCCTTTTCTTTCCAAGTATAATCCAGATCACGATAATCTATTCAAACAATTATTCACAATCACAATTCGAGTCCAATGACACCAAAATCAAGAAATTTAGGGAAAAAGGGCAAAACGGTCCAAAAGTCTCATACCGGAAAACGATACCCAAATTTGAAAATTTTTGATGTAAAATGATCCTTAAAGTATTTGGAAGCTAATGGTGAAAACCAATTTGAAAACGGAGTTGAAATCAATTCACAAACTCAATTTGAAGGAAAATTCACGTTCTTGAAGACGCCTAAAATATTCGGATCTGAAACCCCGACTTGAAAATGAAATATCTCTTGAAAAATAACTTACCCATGATTAGATAAGTTCAAATATGAAATTTCATCAAAAACGGAGTTAAGATCGACCTTGAAATTCTCAATTTATCAAACTTTAACTTTACCGGAAAAGTCCAAATTGTACGCGGTTAATATGATGAAAAATAATCGATGAATCAATAATTTTATGTTAAAATCAGTTTACCCATAACATAAGGATCGTAAATATACCTTTTTCATCAAAAAGGGAGTCCAAATCGATAAAACCCCAATTTTTCCGATTGAATACTAACCCTCATATTAATTCAAGAAGAAACCCGTAAGAATCACTCCATTCCGATCTCTAGAACTCCCGATATGCTCAAAATACCAAATGAACACAGTCTGAGATTTTTATAACAGTACATGGCTGTTATGCACCAGAAAAACAGCAGTTAATCTTTCACTAAAAAGGCCGTAATTTCCTCATACGATAGTGAAATGACCCGATTCTTTTTTGTAAATGTCTTAAATAATGATACGGACCTGCTCGTTCAATCGGAGCTCAATATCATGCTCGTTTGCCCAGTCAAATATAATTTCTATTCGGTAAATAATTATTTTTTATTTGCGATAAAAGTCCAATCTCGAGTTAGCGAAAATGCACCAAAATTTGCAGATAAGTCCTATAATTCATGCTCAAAATTTCAGAACCTTCGAAATAATTTTTCGACCTTTAAAACTAATAATGAACCCTTTAGTTGCCACAATTTGTTGAAATAGTGTCAAAGCATCCAAGAAGCTTAAAAACCTCACCCAAAACTCATTTGGCACTTCCCGAACACAAACCAAATATGCTACTAGCTTGAAAATAACATTTCGGACTCAATAAAATCATCGGAATTTGAATTCGAGGTCTCCTTGACNAGTTAAATCAAGGCACATATTGTACATATTTTATCATTATCTTGTTCATGTGGTGGCTAAATTGACGCCCAAAAAACAAGATTTTGAAAATTTTGATGATGTTCTATACATTGGCTAATCCCCATGATCAATGAAAAAATCACGGAAAGTTTTATTGTATTTGATTTGCATTTAATTTTAGATTCAGTAATAAAAAAATATTCATTCATTTTATCCAGATGGCTATGTTATCCAATATGCAATTATTAACTTGATGTAAATATTTGATATGGATAAAATTTTAACCTAACTTTATTACCATGGTTTTCAAGTGTCTCTAATATTTAATTAGTGACACCATTACGCCGAAGCCATATTTGAATAACTCAAACAAAAAAAAAAACGAAAAAGTAAAAAAATATTATCTTAAAAGCATTTGTATATAATCTAGTCAAATACCATAAGAGATGAGAATTGTGGGGCAGGAGTATGGAGTGGTGGGGATGGAGGCTGCGGGAGTGGCAGTAGATAGGAGACGTGTTAGAGGATGGGGAGGACACAAATCACGATCAATGTGAGAGGCTACATGTGAAACTTGTTTTTCCTACTTCCAATAGGACCGAACATGAAAAACATCAGATCGAACACAACCTTAAAATGGCAGATCCTGGGATAGAATCTTCAAGCTTTGTTAAGATGAGCTTTACTAAGCTATTCAAGAAACAAAATTCAGATACAAAGACAATCACCAAATGATAATACTTCCATTTGCAGGAAAGTGCACTACTGTACCTACAAAAGGTCAGAGATAAAAGCAATTTGAACTGAATAACAGGAAATCACACCTAATCCAGCACACGACGCTCGTTCAGATGTGTTTACGGAAGAATAGCAACCACAGCTAACATGAACCCAAGCATTGCAAGACGAGCATGCAGAGCGCGAGATAGTGTTGAGTGGTTGTCACTCTTGTCTCTTGCCATGCATTCAAGCAATAGTTACCAAGACAGGAAGTGCTGAAATTTTGACTTGGTTTTCGTTAATACTTGCAGCTTCAATTTTTCCAGCAATCATAAAAAAAGTACCATTAAGAAAAAACAGATGCATATAACTGGCGCAAAATTCTTTTCACGAATGAGTGTCTATCAAAAAAGGGCAGAATCCATTCTGCATTCCTTCTTTGTTCGATTCTCAGCTAGTCAAACGAATAGCACCTTACATTTGCTTATACTATGGTGCCTACCAAAGCTACTAGCTGGGGAATCTGTTGGAAGTATGAGATGTTCTTCATTATACTTGACAGTCTCGAGACTGAGTCCATGAGGTGGAAGTAACAAGGTATACTTTGCAAGTTCCTTCCTATCACGAGATTCCAAAATCCTAACAACAATATCTGGTGGAACTGCTTGCCGTCCAACTTGAAGCAACAAAGCAACCTGCAAAAGATTTTGAGAAAAATCACCACACATTATCTTTAGTGCTACCGTTCAAGAGCATCTGAGATTCAGTCCTGAAATCATGACGAATACTTGGAAGTTTTTTCTTTATGGATTACATACCATGTTCCGAACTTGTCTATATAGGAAACCAGAACCTTCAACTTCTAGCCGCAAAAGAGGTCCCTAAAGAAAAACACAACAAGATATCAAACTTAAAACTTTATTCATAGGCATATGACAAGTAATGCCTCAATGGCTGCAGTTTCATATGCTCTAAGCACTGGCTACGTCATTAAGCTATGCATACCAACTAAGTCAGGCTTTGGCGCTTATACCAAACATGGCTAAGTCTGGCATCCCCTATTTGTTTCTTTTCATTATTTTCCCCTACAACTAATCCTAATCTGGGAAATTTTCTTTTTCCCTTTGTTTTCTCTCAAGTACTTCCTTATCTATGTCTTTCTTTCCTTTAATGTTTCCTTCTCAAGCACTGTGTAAGATAAGCATCAAAATCGAAATACAGAAAACTAAAGTAATAAAATCAATTTTGGAAGGACGAAAAGTGTGAGATTGGAGAGTCTGTGGTGGCTGGGTGATTGTGAAAGTCAGAAGCTGCAGTAACACTATGCGTTTTCCTTCATTTTCACTTTTATATTATGTTACGTTGGGTAAACTATCATACGAACTTGCAAACTGCAGCCGGAAACATTTTTTAAGAAAAGCACAAGAGTTATATTGATAAAGAAAATGGGCATATTTTTCAAGCACCAAGAATCTGCCAACTCTTATGATATACTAGTACAAATAATAAAGCAATATATACAGCCATCAACTTCTGTAAAAAGTCAGCAAAGATCAGACCTACATGAGAGGGACTGAACTCTATCTTTGAATGCTTTTTATATCAAACAGACAAACACCATATTTTCTATCCTTTTCGTTACACATTAATGCCACCTTAACAGAAGTTCTTTACTAACGCGGCATATAATCCAGGTTATAGAAGGTTGGGCATCTTCCATCATCCCATGGTTTGGATGGTGGACCCAGGGTGGGTGCTCATATCATTTTGATAATTCAAGGGGTACACTCTAGAGGGCAATAAAAACGTTTTAAGGGGAAAAATGTCCATAGTTATCCATTTTTCCTCTCATATAAGATAGTCTAATGTGGAGGATTTGCATTTAGGATAATATAGTCTCACTACTGATTGTAAAATTATATTTCTTTTGTATTTTGCGATCTTATGTTCATATATTTGCTACTCAGTATGGCATTTTAGAATGTACAAATCAGAGATACTTTCTAACATTATGGAGCTATAATTTCTTCATAGGAACAGTTCCAATATAAATACTACTAGTGTTGACATGTAGTCTCTTTGTTCCGCCTTGTGTGTGCATATCTATTATGAGATGTACTACGATATAGATGCACTTCGTAAACAATAATATTATAAGACATTCTCAAAGTCATCCTCATGTTAAGATGTAATGGTTTTTTTATATCCAAAGACCAAAGGTAACTTTTTATCAATTTCTTTACTACATTTACTCGTATTTTTACCCATAAAGAAAAGAATTAGATTAAATTCTTAATTTCCATGCCTAGTCAAAATATCTCAAATAAAATGGGATATAGGTGATACTCATAAAAATTTGCACTCCTTTATTTTTGGAATTTGTTAGCATGAACTTCAAGAATACACACACTCGTTGAGTTTCTAAGCTTGGGGAGGCCCTGATACACCTAATGATGGAATTTTAATATAAAACCAATATGCATGTACCTTGAGCCGTGAGACAGCTCAAGTGTATTTTGTGTAGACCAAGAAAACCCCACCCTCACTGCAAGCCATGGAACCTAATTAATAAGTTCTAATATCAGTAAAGGGATGAATATAGTACCTTTTCAACAACATCAAAGCGCAATATCGTCTTCACTGGATTTGGCACCCGGTCATTTCGTGATGTATTGGCAAAGGCAGAAAAGTCATGTTTCCCCACGAAATGCTTTGCGGCATCTCTCATGACATCGGTGTCGAGTTTATACTCACTATGGTAAGCATAGTGCCTCAAGAATGGGTCCATGATAGTAGAATTATATACTTGGTAGCAATATATCTTGCTTGTGACAGAGAAACGCGCATGAAACTCAGGTCCTGCAGGGCTAAATTCTCTAACTCTGATGTCAGAAGGAAGAAGACCATTTACAGCTCTATGAACGCCTACTAGTGTTTCATAGTTGAAAGGTGTAATGAAATGTGCCACCTGAAAGCCAAAGTTGGTTCTAAGTCTATTTATTTTGATCATTTCTCTTGGTTAGTGAGAATCCATTGGCAGGGAAAGCAGACCTGACCCCATGCATGAACTCCTGCATCTGTCCGGCTTGCACCAACTAAACAAAGTTCTTTGTGGTTTATTTTCGTTTTTTTAGTCAGAGCTTCTTCCAGAACGCACTGTACAGTAGGTGTTGACTGCTGATACTGCCATCCTACAGGAGACTCATCATTCAGGATTATAGAAATAAAGTAACTGCATCCCAACATACACTCGCAGAAACATAGGGAATAAAAGAGGTATAAAAACATTTAGAAGGTAAGTTTAACATCTTATTATCTTAGCAATCATTGTGCCTTATAAAGAACAAAAAAAATAGAAAAAGGACGACCTTAGAGAAAAACACTCTAATTACCTAGGTACACATGTTAAATCGAGAAGCAGAGAACAAATGGTAAGGTGTCAAATTTGCAATTACTAGTACCTTCAAAATCTTACTACGCCGTCTGACTTGCCTAGTTCACTTCATCATGGTTCACTTGATTTATTTCTAGTTTAACATCGGGTATTGATTTATTTCTTTTTATATAGTATACATTAAGATACTACATCAAAAACAGTACTAAAACTCCCATGTTTTAAACTTCAAATTGATGGGTCTGGGGATGGTATAGTGTAAGCAGATCTTACTTCTACCTCTACGAGGTAGAGAGGCTGATTCAGCAGTAAAGAAGACATGTCAACTAATAAGGGAAACAATATAGAGCATCCAGAGAAAGGGAACAGTATCAACATCAAAATAATGCGACACAGAAATCAAAGAACAACTACGAGAAAAATGCTAATAATACAATAGACACGGTGTTCCAAACTACCACCCAGCCTATCCCGCCAAAAAAAACTACTCGTTAACCGTCTACCCTAATCTGCAACCTCTATACCCTCCTACTTAAGGTCATGTCAATAAGCTGTAAGATATGTCGTATCCTGTCTAATCATCTCTCCTGAATACTTCTAGCAGCCTACCTCTACCTCTCTTCATACCCACTATAGTCAACCTCTCACAACTCCTCACTGGTGCAAACTTCAAATTGATTGAAAAGATATTTATAAACATCACAAACAAAGAATGTTACTAACTCTTCAAATAGTAATTAGATTCAAATGGATGTAGTACAATCTTAGCAAAATGAACTATGTCCAGTAAAGGGTGGCACAAAGTGCACATGATTTTGAGATTTTACAGCACTAAACAAACTCTCCTCAACCTTAATTATCTATTATCTTAGGGATAAGGGTGTGAAAAATACTCCAACTATGGTCGGATTTGCTGTTGCGAAAACTTTCATGAGGACCTGTTACATCCCTAGACTATTTAATACCGTATTTTAAACATATATATTTGCCCACGTGGACATAAAAAATAATGCAAATTATAAATAGTAATGTGTCCACGTGGGCACATATATACCTTTAAAACACACTATTAAACAGTTCAGGGGAAATACGGTATTAAATAGTTTAGGGAGGTAATGGGTTCTTATGAAAATTTAGTATCACAACAGCAAATCCGACCAAAGTTGGGATATTTTTCTTACCCTTATCCCAACAGCAAAATGATATATTAACAATGAGAGCAGTAACCAACCAACTTGTTAAAATAAAATGAATGCGTGAAAAGTGAAAACCTAATTAGAGTATTAACACTAAAATTCAGAGATTTCAATCCTCAATTTTCTATCTGAAGTAACACGAAAAGAGAATAAAACCTGAAAATCTGGTACCGTCGTAAGCAATAACTAATCGCCATTTATAAGCTGGTAATGACAGCTTCACCGATTGACCCTTATTTGAATCTTCATCCTTTCCACTACAATTCTGTTAGCAAAATTTCACATCAATTAGGGAACAAAAATAAAGTAAATTAGAGAAAAATAACAATGGAAATAGCACATACTGAGGTACAATTTGCTGAATTTTTCTCGAGATTTGGAAGTAATGGAAGCGCCAAAGCTGCTGAGAAACACATTCTTCATTAACGTTAGCTCAATTTTTACAAAATGGATCCATGAATTTTCAGCTGCTTTTCTGCTTGTGATTTTGAGCAAAGATTATCAGAGTTTTATCTTTAGACTAAAAACCAGGGCGCGGCTCTGTTTTGATTACACTTTATTTGGATGATTCTTATTTATTGATTCATAATGTATTGTATTGTAATATACTTTGTTGTATTGATTTATAGTGTATTGTTTTATTAAATATAATGTTTAGATAGATTGTATCATTATCCGTATATAGTGTGATACATTTATAATTTGAGTGATAAACCTATCAGAAAAGTAGAGTATATAGTAGAACTATTATGAAAATATAGGATAAAAGATGAAATATGATTATTAAATAATAAATAAAGATAAAATGAGAAAAAAATATTAAGGTAACGACGAGATCATGCTAAAATGGTCGTTACATAAAATGTGTCTTTTCGTCGTTACCTAACGATAGATTTGAACGCGATATAATATAATTTAAGTAATAATCAAAACAAACATTGTATTTAAACTAACAATATAATACAACGAGTAACAATCATCCAAACAAGGTATTACAAGTGCGGCTACTCTGAACTCTACCATACACTTGGGGAATTTCACCCCATCGCCTATTTACGTAAAATAACTTTGAAGATGGGTGATTTTAAACTTCGATCTTGTTTGTACTATAGATAAAATTTATAAATTTAATAAGTTAGACTTTTGGTTTTAAAGACGTTAAAAGTTTGGAATTATTCATTTTTTAGGTCATTAAGTGTAATTTCCGATATTTACATAGTATTTAAAATATAATCACATTTTAATTTATTTATTTTTATATATAAGTAACTAGTTAAGAATTTTTGCATATAGCCACTCAAAAATAGGTTAATTATGCTCCATAGTTATAGTTTGTTAATTATGATTCGTAGCTACATGTTATAGGGAGGAGAGTGGCGAGCGAGATTGGGAGAGGGAGAAGAGAGGCAAGCGAGAGATAACAGAGAGTGGAGAGAGGTGAATTGTATATGTATATGGAGAGAGGTGAATTGTATATGTATATGGAGAGAGGTGAATTGTATATATATATCGGTTATATAATTGTATATATGTNTTTACGTAAAATAACTTTGAAGATGGGTGATTTTAAACTTCGATCTTGTTTGTACTATAGATAAAATTTATAAATTTAATAAGTTAGACTTTTGGTTTTAAAGGCGTTAAAAGTTTGGAATTATTCATTTTTAGGTCATTAAGTGTAATTTCCGATATTTACATAGTATTTAAAATATAATCACATTTTAATTTATTTATTTTTATAAATAAGTAACTAGTTAAGAATTTTTGCATATAACCACTCAAAAATAGCTTAATTATGCTCCATAGTTATAGTTTGTTAATTACGATTCGTAGCTACATGTTATAGGGAGGAGAATGGCGAGCGAGATTGAGAGAGGGAGAAGAGAGGCGATCGAGAGATGACAGAGAGTGGAGAGAGGTGAATTGTATATGTATATCAGTTATATAATTGTATATATGTAACTACTATGTATATGTATCAATTATTGTATTTGTATATCTGCATACAATTTGAATTCGTATACAATTGAATCGAGTTAAAAACATTTGTATTTTATATCCAATCTCTCTCTCTCGTTTTATACAAACACAAATTATACATTGTATTGAGAGAAAGAGAGAGAGAAAGGCAAAAGAGAACTAGGCAAGAGAAGATTTATATTTGTATAATTATAAGTGTATATGGCGGAGATATATGTATTTGTATTTGTATATCCCGTCTCTCTCGCTTGTGTTTGTATTAAGTGAAAGAGAGATTGACAGAAGAGAAGCGAAAGAGAGATTGAGCAAGGAGAGGTGAAGGAGAGATGACTGAAAAAAAGGAGAGTGGCTAGCGAGATTCCAGAGAGAGGCGAGAGAGAATGTAATTATAGCTAGAAGTAAGTTCCGAAATAATTAATGCAAATTGTAATTATGTTAGCTAATTAACCAGTAGATGTTTGCTTAACCGCGTAATTTCCCTATTAAAATTACCATGGCTGCAAATTTGTAGTAAAAAGATCACATGATTTGAATTTAGGGGAAACTAAGCTAATACCCCATAAAAGCAAAATAATTACAAACATATATCCATAGACATTCATATCCTACTTAATAATTACACTATATACCCCCCCCCCCCCCACCCCCCAACTAATTTCGCTTAACTAATATTAAATCAGTATCATATACTGTATTGGTATCATTAAGGCTGATAATTTCGCTTAATTGATACTAAATCAGTATATATACACTCTTATAATATCATTGACTAATGAGTAATTTCTGAACAAGAAACCTTAGTGATACCAATACAATATATATAAATATACTGATTTAGTATCATTGATTAATAAGTAATTTCTGAACATGAAACATTAATGATACCACAACAATATACAAATACTCTTATAGTATCATTGACTAATGAATAATTTTTTAACAAGAAACCTTAATGATACCACAACAATGTGTGTGTATATATATATTGAGTTAGGATCAGTTAAACGAAATTATCAACCTTAATAATACCAATACAGTATCGGATACTAATTTAGTATCAGTTAAGAGAAAATTATTAGTCTTAATGAATGGGGGTATGAGCTTTAATTTTTTTTAGAGAATGGGTATTTCTTGAATTACTTTGCATTAGGGTATGAACATGTAATTATTTGAGTTTTATGGCCTATTTATGTAGTTTTTACTTGAATTTAACAAATAGATAGTTTTTTTATTTTATTTTATAAGATGACTATAAAGTGTTTATTTGATCTTAAGAGTAAGTTGATTTTAACACGAATTCGAATTTAATCGGACTATAATATGGAGATCCGATATCGAGTGACAAATTTAAAAAAATAAATAAAAAATGAATATGATGATGACATAGTTTGTCGAAGTAAATGAGATTTGACTTGAAGTAGCTAGCGCGTCAAATTAAATGAAATTTGCCTTCATCTATGACGTGTTCAGTTAGCGACGAATTTACAGCACATCAAATGAAAGTTTATTAACTTTTGCAATGAACTAAGAAATCAATTATTTTTTCCGTTTTATTTTATGTGGCATCAAATTGATGAAGAAACTTATCAATTTTAAATTCTAGATTGATCTTTGTATTGACTATGATGGTATACAGTATCACATTAGTGAAGTAATTTTGTTCTCCACACAACTTAAGAGTTATGTTGTAAATTGCCTTGGTGTTACCAACTGAATTGAAAATGGTTACTCTATGCGCATCTGATAAAAGTGGAACGATATAGAAAAAATCGATTATTGTCTAAAGAGAAATAATAAATTTCTTCCATAATTGTAAGTTTTCTTCATATTAGTTTCAATGTTATGTGCTTGATTAGATGTTTTTCCCCTTCTTGATAGCTCTGCGATTGCCTTTTTTTTTTATTGTACCCAATTTTTTCTCAAATTCTCGGAAAGTGTTGTTGTGTTTGAGTCGGATAACCTCCCTTATAAGTTTGTGGCGTGGTAATCAACGAGTGAGTTGAGAATCATCTCTTTAAGCTTTGATGGACAAAGTTATCCGATATTTGTGTCTGTAGGAAGTAATAGGTACACATAGAATTAGTTGAGCATAGTCTACTTGAACACCACAGTTATTTATGATTTTCTTTTTCTTTTTTACCTAATTAATGTATTGAATAATCCAACTATGTATTACTTTGAAGGACCCGATAGATACATTAGGTATAGATAATTTATATAGAGAAAGACAATTTTGAACCTCGTGAACATAATATTAGAAGTTAATTTAGTGTCTAGAGTATAAAATTTTGGTTACTTATTTGCACATAATAACATTGAAGATGAATGATTTTAAACTTCACGGAGAATAATTTAAGTTTAACAAATGCCTTTTTCTTTTAAAGGCGTTAAAGGTTTTAATGTTATTCATTTTTAAAGATTATCAAGTACAAACTTTTTATATTCACATAGTAATTAAAAGACAATCATCTTTTAATTTTTTTCATACATAACTAGTTAAGAAGTTTCAATATTTAAATCACCATGATTGCAAATTTTAACTAATAGATAGCTTTTTATAAAAAAAGATTATAAAGTCTGAGATAATTCAATTTTCCCCTCATCTTTAAGGATGACGTTAATTTTAAGAGTAAGTTAAAAATGTAGCGTATCAAAATAAATGAAATTTGACTTGACGTGACGTAACGTAACATATTAAAGTACATGAGATTTGAATTGATTTATGGCGTATTCAACTAGTGACAAATTTAGAGCAAACTCAACCGAAGTTCAGTTACTTTTGCAATACATTAAGAAATCAATATTTTTTTCTGTTTTATTTTATGTGACTTCGAATTAATAAAAAAAATCATAAATTTTAAATTTTAAATTCTAGATTCATCTTTATATTAATCATAATGATATGTTGTGTCAGACTAATGAAGTGTTTTTGTTCTCCACACAACTTAGGAGCTATATTGCAAATTACCTTGGTGTTATCAATCTATAGAATATGGTTGCTCTACGGTCTACACATACCTGATAAAATTGAAATAACACGAAAACAATAAACTCTAGAGTTATGTTGTAAATTGCCTTGGTGTTACCAATCTATAGAAAATAATTTCTCTCTACACACATATAATAAAATTGAAACGACACAAAGACGGTCAACTCTAAAGAATAAGGGGATGAAAGTTGTATATCTCAAACTATTGAGAGAAGAATGATATTTATTCAAAGGTAAATTGACATTTTTGTAAAGTTTTAGGTCATAAAATGAAATAGCTTAAATTGTAAACTATTCCTCTCTATATTTCTCTCTATTGCCATGAAAATTGAAAAGATAAATCAACAAAGCAGAAATTATGAGACTACCCCATCTTTAACAGGTAATTTCATTTTTTCCCCCAATTTTAAGGAAATCTAGAAACCCAATTTTGCATTTGTTCCCATAAATTTTCCCTAATTCTATTTCTTGTCTAAACTGAAATGATAAATTCCTTCCAAAATTGTAAGTTTTTCTTCATATTAATTTCAATTCTATGTGCTTGATTAGGTGTTTTATCCCCCTTCTTGCTAGCTTTTGCATTGCCTGTTTTTCTTTAATTGTACCCAAATTTTGCTCGTACTCTTCGAAAATGTTGGTGCTCTTGTGTTGGATACTCCAATAAAAAGCACTTACTTTAATGAACATAGTTACTCTATACTTGTACCCGCTGAAAAGTAGCAAGTATTCATACAATCAGTAGAGGGCTTAGTCACCATGGTTATAAAAAAAAATTATTCTTTCGTTTGGTTCAGAATAAGTTATCACGGAATAAATTATTCTGCGATAAGTTATTCCACCATGTAGAGGAAATAACTTATCCATCACTGAGATATAAATGATGGAATAAATAATCTACCTACCAAACGCATGATAAAATAGCCCCGCATTCTATGCTGAGATTACTATACTTTATACCTTACACCAAACTACAAGTGAATTGATTAGTTTCAAAGTTGTTGCACACATACCAAGTACGCCAAAAATGTATTTCTTTGGAGGATCCGACACACACATGTAACATTTTCAGAAAATCCGAGCAACATAGCCTAGCATTATGATTCCTTTTCCCCATGAAATCTTATCATTTAAGCTTTAGTGATTGAGTTACTTGATACATGTGTTGGTGGAAGGTAACTAGTATCTGTAGAATTAGTCGAGGTGCAATGTGGCCTGGGATTGAAGCTTAGTTTCAAAGTTGTTACTCCAACTGTTAAGACTGTTATGTTGTTCCCCTTGGGTATAACTTGTTAGTACTTAATATGCTAAAAGGTTTCAACTTTCAACTATTTATCTTTTGCATAGGTTGCTATTTTTGTTATGCAAATAGTTCTTAGCTATAGTATTGCTGCAACATCAGGAGCCGGTGTCAAATTGTTCGTCCAACGTTGGTTTAGCAATATTTGTTAGACATTATATGCTGCCTTCGTCGTGATGGCTGCAAAAAAAATAATTGCAATGTGTCAATCTGGTGGAGAATTTGTGACCAATAATGAAGGCGGTTCTTTGAGTTACACGGGAGGGAATGCACATGCTGTAGACATCGATGAGAATACGAATGTGGATGCCTTTAAGCAAGAACTAACAGACACATTTAAGTTTAACGTTGATGGAATGGCTATCAAGTATTTTCTTCCGGGGAATAAAAAGACACTCATCACGGTATCCAAAGATAAGGACCTACAACGCATGGTTAACTTCTTCAAGGATTCTGAGCAAGTAGAAGTCTTTGTAGTTGCAGAAGGAGTTGGTGCACCCAATGTTTCCAATATGCCTGCTAGCAGGTATTATTTCTTCTTCTTATGGTCGAGTTCAGTTTTTTTTTTTTGTTTTCTTATTTGTATTGCTACAGATATAAATAAATAGAAGTGTTCTCTCTCTAACCGTTTAAGATTTTAAAGTTAGTGGATGAGGTTTCTCAAGCTTAGAAGGGTGCTAAACCAAAGCATAAGCTTTGAATTATAAGGAAACATAAAGGGGTTAATGGCATTAGAGCAGATTGAGATTTTGAGCTTAATTATCACTCTTACCATTAGCAAGAATACTTCCACGAGGAGTTAGTCAATGTGTGTGTAAGCTAGCTCGAACACCATGGTTATTTAAAAGGAAAGAATACTTTCCACGTGCTTGGACCAAGCAAAAGAATCAAACCTAGAGGCATGTTGCAGACATAAATAAATAGAATTGTTCCCTATCTAACAACTTAAGGTTTTAGATGAGATAATACGCCTAACATATTTTCAACACACATATCTTGAATATGATTTTTTCCTTTTCCTTTTTTCTACAAATGGTTAACCTTGAATTCCAAAATTTTTAGTTCAATGTTGGTGTTAGTGGTTTCTTGAACTTAATGAGGGTGTCTGATAGGATGCATTAGAAAAAATAATGCATGGATTAGCTTTGTGTATTACTAATGTCTGCATTACTAATACACCCAATCAAACGACCCCAATATGTGAGAATCAGGATTTCCCTTTACTGCAATGTGATTTCTAATGCATCTATGGCCTGCTGAATTATTCACGTCCAGCAGGACAACTATGTCAGAGACAGCACTTTCTCCTGCTACCCCTGTGGATTTGACAAACCCTGACAGTCAGCTTGTGGTTGATGCACCAGTGGATACAACACCATTAGATATTCTTCCGAGTAGCAATGACGACAAGCACCGTAGGGCAGCTACACAGTGGGAAAACACTATTACTGGTGTGGACCAAAGATTCAGTAGTTTTACTGAACTTCGTGAAGCCTTACATAAGTACTCAATAGCCCATGGATTTACATATAAATATAAGAAGAATGATAGTCACAGAGTAACGGTTAAATGCAAGTCTGAGGGTTGTCCTTGGCGTATATATGCATCAAGGTTGGCTACCACCCAACTGATATGTATTAAGAAAATGAATAGAAACCATACATGTGAAGGAGCTGCTGTGAAAGCCGGATATCGAGCAACAAGGGGATGGGTGGGAAATATAATTAAGGAGAAGTTGAAATTTTCTCCCAATTACAAGCCAAAGGATATCGCCACTGACATTAAACGTGAATATGGCATTCATTTGAACTATTCTCAGGCATGGCGTGCAAAAGAGATTGCAAGAGAGCAACTTCAGGGTTCTTATAAAGAAGCATACAGTCAGTTACCGTCATTCTGTGAGAAAATCATGGAAACTAATCCTGGTAGTCTTGCTACATTTGCCACAAAGGAGGACTCGAGTTTTCACCGGCTATTTGTCTCCTTTCATGCTTCAATAAATGGCTTTCAACAGGGCTGCCGCCCTCTTCTTTTCCTTGATAGCACTGTTCTCTATGCAAAATATCAAGGAACCCTGTTGGCTGCCGTGGGTGTTGATGGGAATGATGGTGTCTTTCCAGTAGCTTTTGCAGTTGTAGATGAAGAGACAGATGACAATTGGCATTGGTTTCTTTCTGAACTTAAATCTGCTGTCTCAACCTCTCGACCAATAACATTTGTTTCTGCTTTCCAGAATGGTATAAATGAGTCATTGTCTGATATATTCAGCAAAGATTGCTATCATGGTTATTGTCTTCGGTACCTTGGTGAGAAATTATATAAGGATCTGCATGGGAGGTTTTCACATGAAGCAAGGCGTCTTTTGATCCAAGATTTATATGCTGCTGCTTATGCTCCAAAAGTGGAGGATTTTGAGCGCTGTGTTGAGAACATAAAGGCCATCTCACCTGATGCTTACAGTTGGGTCGTACAAAGTGATCCTGAACATTGGGCAAATGCCCTTTTTGGTGGGGCAAGGTATGACCACATGACTACTAACTTTGGACAACTTTTTCGTGATTGGGTATCCGATGTGAGTGAGTTTCCAATTACTCAGATGGTTGATGCCTTGCGAGGGAGGATGATGGAACTGAATTATACAAGGCGTGTTGATTCTAGTCATTGGCTTACAGGACTGACACCTTCTATGGAAGAAAAGCTTCAAGATGAGACGTCAAAGGCAATATCACTTCAGGTATTACACTCACATGGGAGCACATTTGAGGTCCGTGGTGAAGCCGTTGATATAGTTGATATTGATAATTGGAACTGCACCTGCAAAGCATGGCAGCTTAATGGGTTGCCTTGCTGCCATGCTATTGCTGTTCTCGAACGTCTAGGAAGGAGCCCATATGAATATTGCTCCAGATACTTCACAACTGAGAGCTATCATTTGACATACTCAGAATCAATCAACCCAATACCCCTTCTGGAAAAACCCGTGATAGCTGAAGTAGACATGGAAATCTTGGTCAGCCCTCCTCCAACCAAACGTCCACCTGGCCGACCAAAGATGAAACAACCGGATACAGTTGATATACTTAAACGTCAACTTCAGTGTAGCAAGTGCAAGGGCCTGGGCCACAATAAGAAGACGTGCGAGTAGGTGCTTTTGACACACTAGCTTGCAAAATTTTTATCTATGTTTCCTCTAGACTAGCTTAGTTATATTTCTTCTGTTTCGCCTTCCAATTCTTCCCCATAAGTTCATGGTATTCAAATTGTTTTCTACATTAGAAAAGGTAAAATCATGCATATGTCATTTACTTCTGCACTTACCGCCTATTTGTTTTGGATGTTACTTGTTTCACATGATTTTACCGTCTTTTTAGATTAAATAAAGTTATAAATTATCTCCGTGTTGAAGTGATTATGGTGTTTTTCTCCTAGGAATACTATAGTGTTAGATCATATCTCCGTGTTGTGATCTTACCTCCCTTTTCTGATTGGTTGGCTCTACTTGTTATGTTTGGACAAACAATAGTCAGCCTTAGTTTATAAGTTTTCAAGTGAGATGATTTCAACGTCGTTTGTAAGTATATGCTAATATATATTTGTTTAGCTTTGGTTGTATATTAACCTGCTACCATGATAAATATCTTTTATCGTTTATGCATATAGCGGTCTATGACCCAATGTCATTATTTCTTTTGGGAGCAGGAAGGTAAATAAAATTGATGGATCTGATCCGCTACTTCTTACTGGACCGGTGGTAGCTGAAGAACCTGAAGTCACTGCATGATATTTGGTATCTTCTCCTCCTATGTATATAAGAAAGTCTTTCGTCAAGTTTAGATACTAGTCTTTGATGCCTTTTGGGAGAGAAGTGGATGGGGTATATCTTTTAGGTAGACTTTTGTATACTAAATGGAATAGAGTGAAATGGGCAGTTTCAATTCGTATAGCCAACCGTGACTTGCTTGAGATGAAGGCGTAGTAGTTGTTGTTGTTTGTAATTCAGACTATGCAACTAGAATGATGGTGGTAGTTATAAGAGCAGGATCAAAGGATATTTTCAAGTGTCCGACCATAGCTTTCTCGAGTATCTGTCTTGCAGGATAGACAACAGATTGCCATAAACAAATCGAAAGTGTTTGTTTGGATGGGCATAATATGATGCTCTAAGGGCATTGTGATATTGAAAAGTGATTGAATGATTCAAAGAGTTTGCTCCCATTCTATCAGCAGTAGAAATATACTTCAAAAATGTATAGGGATTCAAGTATCTCTGCATATTTTCATGTGTTAGTACCTTGCTTTGAATGTTGTCAATGTTATTATTGTGAGATTATTATAATATGATAGGTAGAATAGAAACAGGGATAATGTATTTCTGGCTAAGCCTATTTGCTTCAAAATTAATGGAATTGTACCTTCTAATTTTGTGCTTTTGGTCTTGGGTTACTAGTTTATCAATATGGCTGAAGTATACTTTTCGGTTGTATATGTTGTGTATAAGAATAGTGTGTGTATATTATATAGTAGTATATATTTAGTATATAAAGTATATGCATAATACATAAGCGTACCCTTTAATCTGTCTCAACTGGTATTTATGCTCTCCAACTTTGGGTGTGCACAAGTAGACACTATATAGTTGAATAAGTAAACACATGTGTCTTATGTGCAAAATATAAATCGGTTTGATTGTATTTCACATGAATTGCCACATAGGATATGTGTATCTAGTTATTCAACTTTATACAAGTTCATATGTCTACTTGTGCAAACCAAAAGTTGAAAGACATATATCTCAATTGAGGCTAAGTTAAAGGCATGTTTATGTATTATGCCTGAAGTATACATTATTTATACAAAATGCACATATTTTGTACAAGAAAAACTACATAACTAAACAAACATCTCTCGTTTGCCACTCTCCTCCCTCTCTTTCTAGATCATCATCTTCTTCAATAGTCGTGTTGATTGACGGTGTTACTAATCATGGTCTTACCTAGCTCTGCCCCTAGTACAACTACATAGCTTCGCCCCTGATAATATAACATCTATTTGATATAAGTAGTTGTTTATCAAACTAATCCATTATTTCAACTTAAAATATAAAATTTTTAAAATATGTTGGAGCAGTTTCTAAAGGCTCATTATGTTTTCACTCACAACATTTCAATTGTATATTCACATTCACTTAATTTCAAATGTTATCTTTTTATAAACCATTTAATTTCCTACATGAATTGTAGAAAAAAATAAAAATGTCTCTTCCAATTATTGGACATTTGACCAATTGATAAACGCGGTATGAAAAAAAGACATTTTTTCCACCTCCACTTTTAATATTGAAAAACATTTTCAATGTGTACTAAATAATGATTAATCATTTAACTATCATTTCTAAAATGTGTGATTAAAAAGTAGAAAATATGAAAGGAATTTTGATGAAAGTAAAACCCCACACAAAAGTAGACATAGTAGTTAGTTTGCTAATCCATTTTGGTGGGCTTTTTGACTTTGGCTTTGATTTACTTTTTGAAAAGGTGACATAAAATAATTATGACAAAGAAATAATTGTTTTTCGAAAAAAAACAATTAAGTGATTTTGTCTAAAGATTTTGAGCCTAAAGCGGTTCAATTTATTATGTCCGAGTCTTTTTTTCATTTTCACCGTTGATGCAATAGAGGCTCCAAATGCAATATATGGGTGCTTCAGTTTTCGAAAAGAAAAATAAATCGATAGGCTTATTGTAAATCTTATATAAATAGACTAAGGATATATTTATTTTGTTTTCGTAGTTTTGTTGTTTAAATATAACTTTTAGTAATTAAATTTGATTTAACAAATTAAATAGTGTTAATACTCAAAAAATCAATAAATTATGTAATAACTAAATGCCACCAAGATAGATAGAACAACAAGAAATTTTAGATAAGAAATTTTATGTTTTAGAATATAAATTGACTTGAGCATATATGGGAGTTGTAATTGGACTTAATTATTGTTCTTATTGCTACATCATTTGATAAGCATAATCTTATTATATATGTCACAGACTCACAACCCAAGTACATAACATGTATTATGTATTGTTCATTTTGATTCAATAACTATTACGAACTTATCTTTCACTACATCATTATCGAGCTAAAATGGTGTGCATCGTATCTTACAAAGCTATTCACTTTCTTCTTCTCTTTCAATATAAAATTTGCTTGTTATATGCCTTCGATTTTCAAGAAAATTGCCAGTATATATATTTGTTAGTTCTTCTTTTTGATCTGTCTTGACCGTCGATAATAATGTATGACAATCATGAAATGGCCATATAATAATAATAATTATTATTAATAATAATAATAATAATAATTGTTGGTTCCCCCACACGAAAGATTAGAGCCACATGAATTGCCGTGGTTGATAATTAAATGTTGAAAAATAAGAAACAACACACATGCATTGGGTGGAAAATGAAATTGACAATTGTTTCACTTTATTTATTTATTTTATCTTTATTTTACTTCAATCATTTGTATAAATAATTCGTAAACCACATAAAAGATGTAAATAATATTAGGTAAATTTAATGCAACGTGTGCAATTGGAATGACAATGACAAGGGAAATTAATTACTGACCTATCTTATGGGATACCAACTGCTACACCAATTCAGTAACTCATAAGAGTATAAATTATAGGTTAATATTATATATTGTTGGGTAAACTTAAAAAAAAAAAAGTATTTTAAGAACTTATATTTAAGTTAAAATAATAAAAATAAATCAAAAATCATAAGCTATATATCCATTCAAACAAAGCCCAAAGCCCTCTTTTGATGCAATTATATATTTGGATTTTTTCAAGTGACATTCGTTTCTTTATATAGTCAATATAAAAATGAATGACATCTTTTTATTTTTAGTATTTAAATTTTTTATTTTTCATCTATAGTCACATAAATATCTATAGTTCATTTGACCACAAATTTTAAAATAAAAAAAATTATTTTTAAACTTTGTATTCAATTAATACTTTTACATAAATTAAGACGGATAAAATATACTTTTATAAAAATTATTTGTTCTCGCATTTACATATGAACACACACAAAGTATTAATTGAATACAAAGTTTAAAAATAAATTCTAAGTCAATTTGTGTCTTCATATTTTATTTATTTGAAGAATGATTTGCGTGGACGTTTTATTTTCCTACATGCGAATTCTTGTGAAGAAAAAAAGGTTTTTGGAAATATTTGTTGATTATGACATATATGATTATCTATATTACATTTTACTTTTCAGAAGAAAAAAAAACATCGCAAGAAATATTTTATTTCTATAGGAATATTCTTTTAGTATCTTCTGTAATCTTCAATATAGTAATCTTCCTAAATTTTAAAATAATTTCGCATAAATAGCTTTAAGGATATTTCAGTAATTTTAATATATAAAAGAATACTTCATTCGATCGTTTTAATTTGTTTTGTCTTTATTTTCTTAAATGTTGTTTCAAGCCATAAATTCAAATAATTTTGGAGCGTCGCCCTGAAAATAGCTTCTCAATTCATATAATTAGAGTTGTCAAAAAGGGCTGGCCCAGCCCCACCCGGCCCAAGCATCGCGCCAAGAAATTTGATGGGCTAGGGTGGGGCGGCCCTTCATTTGGAAGGGCCTGAAAATTCTCAACCCAATCGAACCCTAGAAGGGTCGAGGGTTGGGGCGGGATAACCCTTCTTTTTTTATTTTTTCATATTTTTTCTTTTCAAACTTAAAATTCTATAACATCAAGAAATGAGAAGATTTTCAAATCAAATATGACAAACAATGGTATTGTTTCAATAACACTAGCAAAAAATTTAGTGTGATTAGCATGTATTTAAGATACTAGATATGCGATATACATGTATCTGGTGTATGATGTATCCCAGATACACGAGAGAGATAAGAGAGTGATGAGTCAGATGGCAGGAAGGCGAGGGCACGGAATTTGTTCATGTATTCTAGATACATGCTAATCTACTTGGATAGAGTGTATCTAAAACAAATTAACCTAATTTTGAGTTTATGTATCCTGAGATACATGTATCTGGATGTACCAAAATCTAATAATTTTTGTAATATTACAACATAACTGTCACACCCCAAATCCAGATGTGATGGCACGTGTCCATTTCCCACCGGACACGCCAGCCTAACCCAACCACAACGATAGAGAAGTAGAAATACGAGAATAAAAGATAATAAATAAGCGGAAGACTTTAATTAAGACTCAACACTACCCAGAATTTGGTTGTCACATGTACAAACCTCTAAATACAGAATTCGAATAAAAATAAATAAGTCTCAGAGTATAGTTCTCGAATAGAACAAAACTGAAAGTAAAGATAACTCAAGGGCACGTCTGGAATGAACCGCTACCTCTCGAGTATGTCCCGAAGCTCAATCTGCTAAAGAAACTACTAAGCCGAATATGAGAGAGTGCTGTCAACCTACACAATTGTGTAGAAGCAAGGGTGAGTACCGAAAACCACAAGTACTTGCAAGTAACTCTAAATTAAGCAAAATTAGCAACTACAAACAACTCCTTTCAATCCCAGCCGAACCACCGAAACTTCAATCTAGCAGCAAACCAACCAACCTATACTAAACAGATCATATTCAACAGCCAAAACCAACAGTATATCCTCATCAACCTCAGATCAACAAATAAGAGCAAGTAGATCAAATTCCACATAAGAAGGGTAAACAGATACAATCCACACATCACAGACAAAGATAAGGCAAATGCGATGCAAAATGCAATAATGATGTCATGTAGTCGTGATGCATGTCTGTCCTACGATACACATCTGTTGACGTAATCAGTCCGCGCTGAATACTCAAATCAGAACCCATGGGGGCCACACATGGACCATGTATCACCGCCGGAACCAGATCCCATCGGCATCCAAATCGCTAGCCGGAGCTAGTCCATCTCATATATCTCTAGCCGGAGCTAGTCTCAACTGTGTCTCATATCCATCCATCCTCATATCAGTGTCTCAGAACTCATGCAACAGATAGTTCACACATGGGATGAATAATGAATATGCACATGTCATCAATCACAATCATATCACGATCACATCATAGTATTACACATCATCTGTCTCAATCACAACCATATCACGACCACATCATAGTATTACACATCATCTGTCTCAATCACAACCATATCACGACCACATCATAGTATTACACATCATCTGTCTCAATCACAACCATATCACGACCACATCATAGTATTACACATCATCTGTCTCAATCACAACCATATCACGACCACATCATAGTATTACACATCATCTGTCTCAATCACAACCATATCACGACCACATCATAGTATTACACATCATCTGTCTCAATCACAACCATATCACGACCACATCATAGTATTACACATCATCTGTCTCAATCACAACCATATCACGACCACATCATAGTATTACACATCATCTGTCTCAATCACAACCATATCACGACCACATCATAGTATTACACATCATCTGTCTCAATCACAACCATATCACGACCACATCATAGTATTACACATCATCTGTCTCAATCACAACCATATCACGACCACATCATAGTATTACACATCATCTGTCTCAATCACAACCATATCACGACCACATCATAGTATTACACATCATCTGTCTCAATCACAACCATATCACGACCACATCATAGTATTACACATCATCTGTCTCAATCACAACCATATCACGACCACATCATAGTATTACACATCATCTGTCTCAATCACAACCATATCACGACCACATCATAGTATTACACATCATCTGTCTCAATCACAACCATATCACGACCACATCATAGTATTACACATCATCTGTCTCAATCACAACCATATCACGACCACATCATAGTATTACACATCATCTGTCTCAATCACAACCATATCACGACCACATCATAGTATTACACATCATCTGTCTCAATCACAACCATATCACGACCACATCATAGTATTACACATCACCTGTCTCAATCACAACCATATCACGACCACATCATAGTATTACACATCACCTGTCTCAATCACAACCATATCACGACCACATCATAGTATTACACATCACCTGTCTCAATCACAACCATATCACGACCACATCATAGTATTACACATCATCTGTCTCAACATCAATGTCTGTATCAATCATAGCCTACTCATGCTCTTCTATCCCCTCAATATCAGTTATCACATGACTTATTCAACAAATTCAAGTCACATATAACACATTTAGCTCGTTTTATTCCCCATCTTTCATTTACAACAATTTCAATCAACAAATAAAACCCATCCTCAATCCCCATTACTCCCCAACACAATTAGGAAAGTAGTCATGCGTAGTCTAAGAGTTTTACAAAGTTTGGAAGCCACTTGCCTTAAAACGAACTCCAAAAGTTACTTGACTTGAGCCTTTCCTTTCCGAGTATAATCCGGATCACGATAATCTATTCAAACAATTATTCACAATCACAATTCGAGTCCAATGACACCAAAATCAAGAAATTTAGGGAAAAAGGGCAAAACGGTCCAAAAGTCTCATACCGGAAAACGATACCCAAATCTGGAAATTTTTTATGTAAAATGATCCTTAAAGTATTTGGAAGCTAATGGTGAAAACCAATTTGAAAACGGAGTTGAAATCAATTCACAAACTCAATTTGAAGGAAAATCCACGTTCTTGAAGAAGCCTAAAATATTCGGATCCGAAACCCCGACTCGAAAATGAAATATCTCTTGAAAAACATCTTACCCATGCTTAGATAAGTTCAAATATGAAATTTCATCAAAAACGGAGTTAAGATCGACCTTGAAATTCTCAATTTATCAAACTTTAACTTTACCGGGAAAGTCCAAATTGTACGCGGTTAATATGATGAAAATAATCGATGAATCAATAATTTTATGTTAAAATCAGTTTACCCATAACATAAGGATCGTAAATATACCTTTTTCATCAAAAAGGGAGTCCAAATCGATAAAACCCCAATTTTTCCCAAGAGATTTACGGATAGGAAAAAAAACCAGATAAAGAAATTATGAGAAAATGTCGAATTGAAGATTGAATACTAACCCTCATATTAATTCAAGAAGAAACCCGTAAGAATCACTCCATTCCGATCTCTAGAACTCCCGATATGCTCAAAATACCAAATGAACACAGTCTGAGATTTTTATAACAGTACATGACTGTTATGCACCAGAAAAACAGCAGTTAATCTTTCACTAAAAAGGCCGTAATTTCCTCATACGATAGTGAAATGACCCGATTCTTTTTTGTAAATGTCTTAAATAATGATACGGACCTGCTCGTTCAATCGGAGCTCAATTTCATGCTCGTTTGCCCAGTCAAATATCATTTCTACTCGGTAAACAATTATTTCTTATTTGCGATAAAAGTCCAATCTCGGGTTAGCGAAAATGCACCAAAATTTGCAGATAAGTCCTATAATTCATGCTCAAAATTTCAGAACCTTCGGAATAATTTTTCGACCTTTAAAACTAATAATGAACCCTTTAGTTGCCACAATTTGCTGAAATAGTGTCAAAGCATCCAAGAAGCTTAAAAGCTCACCCAAAACTCATTTGGCACTTCCCGAACACAAACCAAATATGCTACTAGCTTGAAAATGACATTTCGGACTCAATGAAATCGTCGGAATTTGAATTCGAGGTCTCCTTGACCCGGTATCCGATAAGGCGTCAAGAAACTAACTTTAGGCTCAAAAACTCGAAACGCACTCGGGGCCTCTAAAAATTCAACCAAGACTCATTCTAGACTTAGAATCACCCCCTGAATCCAACGGTGCCCTCGGAATTCCATTTCGAGCACCGGAACCTCGTTTGTTGACCAAAGTCAACTCTTGATCAAAATTTCACAATTTTTGCAACTTAGGACCTCAAATCTTCGTTTTAACTCCAAATTCGACTCCGTAAATTCTCATAGACCCGTTTTGACATTCTAAAACTGCTGGAATCGATGGAAATCCGATTCGAGTCTCGAAACTCCAAATGACTCGAAATAGCACTTTAACCAAACTTTAACTCTTAAAAACTCAACTTTCCAAAAACTCAACTTTTCATAAATTTTCCTCCAAACCAACTTCAAAAATACAACAATTAGGACTCAGGGCAACTATCAGGAGGGGTAAAACGGTCATTTTATGAAAATTTCCAAAAATGACCTTTAGGGTCATTACAATAACATGCATAAGTAAGAGTAAATTTTACGTTTAGCAAACATAAAAATCATATTTGTATGCTATAACTATAGTTTGTATAATTGCGCTCCAAAGCAAACTTTATGTTTGTTATAACTATTAATATGTATATTTCGGTATACATATACAAAAGAATCAATTGTATAATATGTGTTTGTATAAAGAGAGAAAGACAAAAAAACTGGGCAGGGGAAAATCTGTATTTGTATAATTATAAGTGTATAAGATGAAAATATATGTAGTTGTATATACAACTTTCTCTCACTTTATACAAACACAAATGCAATTTATACATTTGTGTTTGTATAAAAGTGAGAAAGGCGAGAGAGAGACTGCCATCGAGAAAAGGAGAGCGGCGAGCGAGAATTTCAGGGAGAGAGGCGAATAACAACAGTTTGCTACGGGTTACAATTAAATCAAACTGTGGTTATATCATTTAATTTGAATTAATAGTTTGCTATTTTATGGAACTTTCCCTTTAAGTAATTAGCTTATATAATAGTAATCCCCTTTAACGGCTCTACATATAATTAAGTTGATCAATACATATCGAACAAAAGACCGCATCATGCGTCTTGATTACTCACTAAGTTTTAATATAAAGTTTCATATAATAATTTATGTCATTTGTCAAAATGTATTTTTCAAAAAGTATATGTCTTCATGTGTCATTATTCCCCTCCTATATCTTGGGATTTTGTTTTTATTTGGACTAGGGGTGTGCATTCGGTTTTTTGGTTTGGTTTTACACTATTCGGTTTGGATTTTCGGTTTTTGGTTTTGTAAAAGTGTAACCCAATCCGATCCAAAATAAATTTGGTTTGGTTTGGTTTTTCTCTATTTGGTTTGGCTTTTTTCAGTTTGGTTATTCGGTTATGTCAATAATTAATAACATATATAACCAAAGTAATAATATTTAATCCCTTAAATATACTTTCTAATATAAATCATAAGTAAATTAAACTTAAAACACAATACTTATAAGTATTCCTATTATAGATATAATTCAAACATAAAAGGGAGATGACACAAGTACCCCCTAGACTATGACCGAAATCCCAGAGACACACTTTAACTAAATTAAGGTCCTATTACCCCTTGAACTCATTTTTTTTGTAATTTTGTACACCTTTTGACTTATGTGGCACACCACGCGACTATATATATATATATATATATAATTCGGTTTTTTTCGGTTTTTCGGTTTTTATCTTTTAAAATCCAAAACCAAACCAAAAAACCAAACAAAGTAATTTATTAATCCAAAACCAATCCGAAAAACCAAAAAACCAATCCAAATAAAATTTCGGTTTGATTTGGTTTGGTTATTCGGTTTAATCCGAATAGTGCACACCCCTAATTTGGACTGCTTAGCTTTTTGTAAAGTCTTCTTTTTTAGCTTATAGAGACGAAATTTTATAAACTGTATTAATTTGTAATATCAAAATCATTAGAAATTATTTTCTTTAATTGGAGAATAATTTGCGTGGACGGTTTATTTTCTGCCTATATATATATATATTTGAATTCTTGCAAGATTATGATATATTTTCTGATATTGACATAATATGATTATCTATATGAGGCATACGTTATGTTATTTGATTGAACGCAAAATTTAAAAGAAAAGCACGAGAAATTTTCTAAAACTTTTATCGGTAATAAGTCTTGGACATTCTTGTGATCTTGACCAAAAATTAAGAACTTTCAAAATTAACTTATTTCTAAATATAAAAATGTGATATTCTTTTTATTATAAACTAAAAAAAGAAATGTGTTGCATGAATTAGGATACAAAGTGTATGAGATAGAAAGTCCGGGGATATAAAGATTTATGTTTTCGATATATATATCAAATCAATAAATAGATACAAAATATGTATTTTTCATACATACGTCAACCACTTAACTATGGTTCAATGACATGTTATCTTAATTTATAAATGCCAAAGTTAGATAGCTCGATTTGATATAATTGTCAAGTGTACTAAGTCAGTATTTTTAACAAGATGTTAATACACAAAAGAAATTTCGACCTTAATAACACGTATCAAAGTTCCATATTGGTTTTAAGTGGGGTCATTGTATATGGTTTTAGATTATTTTGGGTTGAGTTAAGTTGAAGATCCATTTTCTTATTTTAGTTTTAGAATCATCAGACTCATCTCAATTTTTAATATACACGGTGTTGGAGTCCAATATTATATTGTTTACACTTCAGATTTTCAATCCTTCATGTTCATGTTAGAGGGTATCAAAGTCTCACATTGATTGTGAAAGAACAATTGATTGACGTCACATTATATCGTTTTAGGCAATCACACTTCATATATAAACTACCATTTGAAATTGAATTAAACTTAAAGTCTATTTTCTTGTCATAATATTAATTAGGCTCAAACTAATTTTAACTTTTGGTTTTCCATTGTATGACTTTCATAGTATATTACTCACACCCCTAATGTACACTCTTAGGTATGCTGTAGATGAGGTGTTGGAGTCTCAACATTAGTCGATTATTTGATTTCATCATATGATCTTAATAAATTTTTATATCATAAATTATTTTTTACAGATAAAATAATCTGAAGATTCATTTTCTTATCACGATTGAAATGGATCCAATAATTTGAGGAGGGGGGGAGGGGGTATCCATAGAGAAATTTCCTGGAAGATGCATGAGTTTAGGCTCTATCTAGTGCCACTCTCAAATCATTTAAAAGTAACATTCAACTTCCCAATGGTTGTGAGGATTGAAAATTCGTTCTCATGATTCTTTTTTTTTTTTCACTAAAACGCGGCGTGTTTGAATTTTGATGTCTCATCCTTCCTTCGTGCTAGTTTCTAAATTTGTGTCCTAAATTTTTCTACACAAAAAAACAAATACACACACATCATTAAGAGGTAAAAAAATAATCAAACATACCAACGTTAGGTAGAAAAAAATGAACCACACAATAAAATTTAGACAACTCCTTGTGCATATTCTTTCTTTGTCATAAAAGGCTATATTATAAGAAATAAGACAAATTAAAATGTTTTTTTCAATCTTTGGACAAAATGTTTTTTCTTCTTTAATTATATTTTAGAGACGTATTCATAATTTGAGACAATAGAATAATTTGACAATTTGATTGATCCATTGGATTTATGTTTATTAATTAAATATATTATTATTGTTATCTAATGGAGTATATGAACTATCAAATAAATTCTTCTTAATTTGACAATTTGATTGATCCATTGGATTTATGTTTATAGCTCACCAGAAGACATCTGCCACTTGTCAACCTAACAAAATAAGAGAATTTACCTTCATACCATTTGATTGAAAATAGAGAAAACCTTTAGAAATTGCTCCACGTGTTTATTAATATTGTTCCTATATATTAGTTTCACTAATTTTTGGCAGATTGAGCAGCAGCAGCAACAACAGAATGTAATTTAATAAATAGGATCTGAGAAGGATGATACGTACACATATTTATTTCTATCTTTATGAAAATAGATAGACTATTTTCAAGAGATTCTCGACTTAAGTATCAAAAAATAAGTAAGCAAAGCAAATACAATAGATAAGAGAAGTCATGTTGAAAATAATTAAGAAAAAAATGTGACAATACAAATAATATGATAATTAAGGCACGAAAAATAAGTAATTATATTAAATGAAAAATTAATATAATAGAAAAGTAATAATAGCAAGAACAAATCATAAAATCGTAAATTTTCACTAATTTATCAAAGAATCACATGATTAATTTGTCTCTGTTGTTTCCTTCTATTAATAAAAAAATCGTAATTGGTCAAAAAGGTGGAAGTGTATTCTTTTTTTTTTATTTGTTTGTTTCATCAATTCTGTAATAAAATAAAGTTTGAACAAGTCAAGAAAAATCAAGTAACTGTAACGATTTAAAGTTTTTACAATAATAAATACTTACATTTTATATAATGTTAGTATACTTCAATTAATTAATTTGTTGTATGTAGCAAGTAAAATGCCTTATTTTTTAAAGTTACTTTTGGGTGGCATGATAGGTTAATATTATTTTTAAACTCTAATGATTTTAGCACTGATTAAATTCCAACCACTTGCTAAAATAAATCTTTCATAAACCCAAAAGGTCATTAGTTAACCACTAAAAAGTACCTAGTGTCCAACTTTTCTATTGTTGATGTAATTCACTTTTTGTGATTGACTTTGATTAAACATAATTAATTGATATACATTCATGTGTATTATCTCTTTTTTAAAACTAATTAAATTCTTTGAATTTGAATAAAATGAATACCACTAACAATAATTGTTTCAATTGAAGATGCAAAAGAGTTAAATTCTTAGTCAACCAAAGAGTCGTACATTTTAATAATTTGAAGCTACACCACTTGCACTTGCTTGTTGTTAAAAAGTAATTATAATTACGATTACGCTACTAGTAGTCCTCCTCCTTGTTCATCCCCCTTTTTATCATCCTTCAATAGAGGTTTCGAGTTCGAGTCCTCCTGAGTATAGAGTCGCCTTTGTTAGGAAGCTCTTTATCCTTCAATGTAGGATTTTTCAACGCGAATCCAAATTTAATCGATCTCCAATATAAATATCGAACATCGAATGAAAACCCAAAAGAGAATAAAGGGCTTGAGAGAGGATATACCCGATCTTTGAGTCTGGAAGAATAAAATGAAAAATAGATATTAAAACTTTTTTTCTTTTTTTTTTTAGTTTTGAATAAGCGTGTATTTACCGTATTTTAATTTATTTTCTTTACTAGGTAATTAGTGAAGGGGGTAAATTGTGATTTTAAAAAAATAAGTTCAGGAGAATCATAAAACATTCTGTTCAAGTGCGTAGTTAGCAATTTCACTATGGTTTAAATGTGTTTCTATTCTTTATCTCTTACTTTTCTTTTTAATTATCAGTATGAGACTTTGTTCACACGTCAATTAGAGCTTATAACGTATATCCCACACAATTGATTACTATCGATCTTACCAAACATTTACCTACATAAACTTGATCATGAGATAGGAAGAATATGATAAAATACAAAATTTTGATTGTTAATTTTGTTCTATCAGTACAGTTTATCGAGTTCATGTCCATAAATGAAAAGTCTTTTATAAGGAGCTTGAATAGTTCGTTTACTAGTCTTTCTACCATCTTCATGATGTTGATTCCAAGTGGCTGAGATCTAAGGTTGCCACTTGCCCAATAACATCCCAATCATTTCTATAACTAATTATTACATCCTAATTAGTAATTATCAAATAAATTAGGCTTTTTGTTTAAGTCTTTATTAACCGTCTCCACTTGGCTATTGTTTGACATAACAACAACATTAATCAATCAGTATTTGATTATTTACTAGTTTTCTCTTCACTTTTTTAACTTTAATTAGTCATTAACTAATTAGTTTTATATTCATTTTTTAAACTTTAATTAGTCATTAATTAACTAGTTTTCTCTTTCACTTTTTTGAACTTTACTCATATATGGATAAGAAGAATGCGTATGTTTGATGTGAACTTTTCATTTTCTTGTTTCCTCAACTTGTTGTCTTATAAGTGGGGCATGGTAACTAATTAACCTATTAATTGCTAACATACTTATTCTTTTAAATGATAAGTGAGTTCACAGTTGCTATCCTTCGGGGGGACACATGATAAATCTCGCTTTAATGTAATAGCCCATCAACGAACATGAAAGGTATAAATCGTTCACTAGACAATTAAGCCCCGTATGATAAGCTCAATCAAAAAAACATGCAGATGATTTTAACCTATGACCCTCATGTTCCTGTGTTCTACTCTGTATGAGATTGGATTCCCTGCTCAATTAATTCGATCGGTGCTAACATATTTAAAGTCATATATCTACTAATATAAACAATAATAACAAAATATATCTCCCACCCTTTTGTTGGGTTGAGAAGCCAATTTAAATAGGGTACGAAAGAAGGAAAATGGCCTTTTCATATAACTCAATCTCCTATTAATATGGATAATGATGTATATACTTAATACTATATAAAATAAATGTTCTAGTTGTAGTACAAAATTTAAGATTCTTTTGCTTCACTTTTTGAATACATTAATATGTAAATTTGTCCCCACTTGAGAGTTTTATTGTAATTATATATCTCTAAGGATTAAACTAAAATTTACGTGGCATATAGGCTCCATGAAATCTATTTTAAGTTTCTTAATTATGTAAAATATATACCTAATATGTTAGCTACCAAAGTATATAATAATATTTTTTTCTGCCTTTTTTGGAAATAAAATATGATTTGGCCATATATATGTTAATTCCCCCTTCATATCGTGGCAAGGTCAACAAAATTAATATGTTGAGTTTATTATTCCCACTGTTATATTTGTGTAACACTTTTTCTCTATTAATCTATTAAAATGGTTCGAATTTTCGCTTTATTTTTTCTAACTCTCTTTCTCTCTCTCTCTCTATATATATATAGTTAATTTTTTATTTTAAAAAATATAATATTTTACATTTAATATCAATTTTCTTTTTAATGACATCCTTGTATAGTCACGTATTTGTGGATCATGGGTCAAAAAGAAAGCCTTTTAAGACTTTATGTCTAATTAAATACTATTAAATATATAAAATTAATTGAAATGGATAGAGTGATAATATTTTATAATATTATTATTATTATTATCCTTGCTTAATCTGCTAGCATTTTTTCCTTCAAGTTCAAGCAATATATCACATATCGCTTGTAAGTTTCCTTTGGCTTCTTATTTTGTTAATGCATGCTTAGCAATACATACAATTTTTTAATGCATTTGATTATGTAATAAATTAATATGGATTGTGACCAGATTAATTCGTATAACTGATCCCACTCTTCGTTTGATATGCAAAGGGAGGTTATATATAAAGTCAACTTATAGGTTAATTTGAATATGCAATAAGAGCAACTGAGTCGATATTCATCTACGAGAGACATATTTCATATGCCTATATTTTATATTCACTTGTCAATTAATATTTTTGTTTAAAATACAAAAAATACTTATTTTTCAAAAGATTTTATTTTGTAAAAAACATGTTCCGTCATAGCAAACTGATCACCTTAAGTAAATACTTGATTTCAAACTCAAAAACAATTATATATTATATAAATTATAATAACATTTTAAGCTCAAAGTGATCATAAAATATTTAATTGTAAAATTAGTATTAGCATTATCAAGTCCAATATTAAATATATTACACTTCCTTACACTTTTTGCCTAATGTATGGACGATGTTGATCCCTTGTAGATGGGTGCTAAAGAAAAAAAAAATCACGTCATTTTTTAAAAGTTTATTTTATGTGGTTTTCGTATTTTTCAACACTTACCTTTTTTTTTTTCTTTTTTCTTTTTTACTTAAAATGTAATGCTTTTTCTTTTTCTTTTTCTTTGTCAGATTATATTGTCATTCATGTTTTAAACATTATGGTGGTCTGGAAAGTGACATTTGTCCACTTAAAATAAAATAAAACAAAATATAAATATGTTTTTTTTGTCACCATGTTGAAACGAATTCTTTGAGAAAATATAGACTTCACACTTGGCCTCACGATTACGAGTTATCTCCTAGCCTAATTTTTTTTCGTTTTGGGTGGTCTAAATTCGTGTTCGGATATGATTCGGTAGAGATTGTGAGGAGAAAAAAAATGTAATTAAAGTTGAAAGTGAATATTTTAAAATTAAAATTATATACGGTTACGAGTCATCTTCTAGCCTGATTTTTTTTTCATTTTGAGTGGTCTAAATTCATCTTTGAACATGATTCTATTTAGATTTCGAAGAGAAAAGGTGAAATTCAAGATTATTTTAAAGTTAAAGTTATAATTGAATATGAGAATAAAGTTGAAATTTCATGAGTAAAAACTCAAAAAGCTTGAAAAGTTTTAAAATATATTTTTTTCAAATTATATATTTTAGTGTGTGAAGTTGAAATAATATTGGTTTGATTAATTAGTTTGCTAAACAGAACACATACTTGAAATAATCTTCAAACTTTATTTCAAATTTTGGAACCACAATTAATCAATTACGACAATATACCATTCTTAATTATGTTACTTCATTTTAAACTTACCTAGAATAATTAACTATAGTAATAAACATATACAATTATAATCCCACAAATAGAATTTGAAATAATTAACAAACTACATCCTCAAAAAAAAGTCCTACAATATATATTTTTTAATCACCTCTTGCATGTGTGGAGAAGGTTGTGTTATAAGTAAAAAACAAATATAAATTTTTTCTTCTCATAGTAGCAACCATTCATATCTTTTTCTTGGATCATTTTGTTTTTAATTGGAGATTTTGAGTTTGAGATTTGATCATGAAAAATAAACGTTAAGAAATGCTTTCTCCTTAATAGCTAGCTAGGCTACACAAATTCAAATTAATCGAAATTACAATACGAATATTGAACAATTAACGAGGAAAAAAACACACAAGGAGTTGTCACTAAGGTATTTGTTTCCTCCTCAATTTGGTGTGTGGTCCATGTCTCTTTGCATGTGTATGCTTGATATTTCTCTCGTGAAGAAAATTATTACCAATTGGGAAAAAGATTTAATTTAGGTACACATATATTGTGGAGATTTTTTTTTATATTGTTGGTGTATTTACGAGTTTACCTATCACTAGAATCTCGATATGATTCATTTCATATGATAGTATCTGAGTGTGTATTCAGAGTTTATGAAAGAAATAAAGACCGACTCAACTCTTAAACATGTGACAACATTTTTATGAAAATAAGAGCATGTTATTATGGATATAATGAAAACTTCAATGTTAAAGAGTTTTTAAATATAAAAAAGAGTATTTTTAAACTAATTATAAAATAGTAATAAATATTAAGGGTGTGCTTGGTATAAAGAAGAACACTTTGCACGAGTAAAATATAATTTTTTTTAAAAATTTAGTATTTGGTTGTTGAGTAAATTATTTTGCTCTATTTTTGTTGTGAGGAGGAAAAAAAACAATTCTTAAAATATTACAATCACAAGAATATTTCCACAAATTGAAAGAAAATATTTTAGTTTAATCAAATATGAAAAAATTAGAATAGCTTGAAAGATAGAGAGTATCGTGATGGCAGCTTCAAAGCTACATGAGTCAAATTTTGTGAGTTCCAAATTTTAGGAACAAAATTACTTTTTCCGTCTCAAAATATTTGTCATATTTTATTTTATGAGAGTCAAATTATACTAATTTTGATTGATATATTAAGATTTTTTTTCATCATATGCATGATCTATGAAAAATTGTAACTAATAATATTTTTTGTATATTTATAAATTGTAATTTTAAATAATTGAATTAATTAGCTTCGGAGATTAATTAAACTGACTCACGCAAAATAAATTATGACAACGAATATGAAACAGATGAAGCACATATTGATAACCAAGTGGTAAATTTAAGTTTTCTACATATCTATAATAAATTTCCTAACACAAATAACATAATATAAACTATAGTCATATAATTTAACTAAATTCATATGTCGGCTTCTAGCTCCGCACCACCCGATAGTGTATGTGGCTCATGAATGATGTATCAAATTATGTATCGTCAAGACAATTTATTTGACTAATAAGACAGCCTTTTTTCCTCTAAATTAATTGAATTATTTCGACCACTGCATGTTTCTAGGGTTGTCAATTTGTCTGTGATTCAGCATCTCTGTTTATTCACTTCATGTTTAGAGATGGACATCTTTCCTTGTCATTTCTTAATTTATTTATTATTTGGTCTGAAATTTCTTTTAGTGAACATGTCACATTATTACTTTTTTAAAAGAAAATTGAAAGGAAAAAAAATTAAATTAAAATAATGATTAATATGTTATTTCTAGATATATATGTACACTCAACAACCTTTGCTTGCATTTAAATTAGATTAAGATATCTAAATTTGGATAAGATATTATTTTTAGATCTAAACACTAATAGTTAAGATTGTTTGTTTTCAATATTTGAATATACATATCTATTTATTTTAAAATATAATAAATATACCATTTAAATAAAACAACGTAATTAAATATAGGGAAAAAATATAAATTTAATAAAAAAAAAAACCAATGGTCTGCAGTGGTACGCAATGGTGTTGATGGTTGATGTTCGTGACTGATAACAGTAGTGGTGATATATAATTGTGAATTGTGATGGTTGGTGTTAGTGGTTAGAAATGGTGGTGGGGGATAGTTGAGATGGTTGGTGCTAGTGGATAGTGATGGTGGTGGTAGTAGTCGTAATGATAGAGGTGGTTGATGTTGTAATGGATACTGGAATCTGTTCAAAAGATGCAATGGTGATTGTTGATAGTGATGGTTGTTATGGTAGAGTCGGTTAATAATGTTAGTAGTTAATGGAGTTGATATTGGAGGTGGCTGAAGTGTGTGGTGGTTGATAATGATGTTGGTACAGTGATAGTTGATGGCAATGCCAGTCGTGATAATGGAGATGGTTGGTAGTAGGGATTAGTTGTGGTGATGGTAATGGTTGATTGTAATGACGACGGTAATGACGGTAGTGGTAGCACTAATAGATTTAATCATAATAATGAAGATGATAGGTGTGGTAGCGACTAACAGTAATAGTAATTGACATCAATGGTGGTTGTCAGTATTGATTGTGATAACATGCATGGGTGATTAATGGTGAATTGGTGATAGTTGTGATTGGCGTCGATGGTAATAGTTGATATTGTGGTGGTGGTGTTTGTGATGACACAGGTGCTTAGTAGTGGTTGTGGACAGAGTGATGTTAAAATTATTCACACAAAAAATATTTTAACGATATTAAGACGTTGGTTAAGATCGTAATAATTAAAACTTAGTCAAACGAAAAAAGTGCTTAAATCTTAATGTAAAGAAATGTATTTAATAATCTAAATTTTGAACCATTCAAATTCAAACCTCCATAAAATGCAAGTACAATGAGGTCTTAATCATCAAATTCTACCACCAAATACAAAGGCGAATTAAGGACCTAAGTTAATGAGTCTTACGTTTTATGCAGACAACCACTAATTTTGGGATTGATAAATTATGCATATTGTTAATTCCTAATATAAACATAGAGTTTGAGCCAAAGTTATCGTATAGTAACGAATCCAAAACGTTTGGTGTAGATGAGCCCTCTCTCAAGAGATAGTTTGTTGGAATCGATTAATAGTAATAATTTACTCTTCATTCGAAATTCTCAGTTTGAACTCTAGAAATGAAACAAAAACTGATAAAGTGTGCTTACCACTTTAATTAGACCTTACACCACAATTTTTTATTTCTCAGATTCTTGAAAAAGATATTGAACATCAAATAAAAAAATAATCGTCAATCTCCCGATGATATCGCTGAATATTGACCTCATTTACAGATCGCACGATTCATATATACTAAACAAAACAATGCACAATATTTATTTTTAAAATGCTACCAGCTGGCTAAAATTATATCGCAATCCTTAATAATCACAATGCCTTATCGTGCAATTTAAATTAAGTTAAGTATGATAATTAAAATATTATTATTTTAAAAAAAGGCCCTATTGTACATCCTCAACAAAATTTAATTTGTTGAGATCTTCTTTAATTAATGAATTAGTGATTTATAGGGAAAAAAATATTTAACAAAATGTTACTATTATTTAAAACCAAATTCATGGAAAATTTCCTAGTTAATTAATTTTATTAATACCATTATTATCAAAATCGACTAACATTTTTAGCTTATAAATTAATTTACATGGGTGTTAATTGTTATATATATATATATTATACTTGGACATTGAAACCGATATAATGTCTATACCATAAAATATATTTAAATAATTAATAAGATATACCGTTCATATAAAATTCTTCTTAAAAATACACAATAATATAATATTAAATTTTTATTATTAAAAAGTTAGAAAAAGCAGTCAAAAAGAGATCCAAATACATCGGAGGAAAATGCCGATACGCATGTGGACGGTGTTGTTTTATGCCTTAGACCTATCACAGGATATATAATTAAATATTACTCTATATGATATAATATCTGTATAAATAAATTAATTAAAAACTATATTGTATAAGATTTTACTATTAATAAATTTGGTGAGGAAATCCAGGAACACGTCGCCGAAATCTTTTCCACATTTTCACATCTCTTCTTGTTTTTATATGATACACGACTTCATCGTTAAGTAATAAATAAATAACGGATCAACATGAGTTGTGGTGAACTGTTGAGAGTGTTTCACTCTTAATTAGAGGTCTCGAGTTCGAGTTCTTCATTCTTAATTAGAGGTCAGATTTTTATTGCGAGTTTAATTTCTTAATATGAATTTAAATTTTATCGAATTTCAATATTCATACAAAATACCAAATGAGAATTGGAAAATAGTAGATATTTGAAATAATTAATTGAGATTTTGCATAAATAAATTCAGACACCATCTTAATAGTTATTAATCTAATAATAATTATCAACGAATCGAAAATAATATCTTTATATATATCATTCCATAGAGATAATGTGAAATGTTAAAATCTCATTAATATGTTATTATTGTTATTTTCAACGTCTCTTTTCAATATTCATTCCATAATTACTAAACAAACCTAACTCCAAGTGGTTCTTGGATTTAATAAAGAAAAAGATAGGATAATGTGAAAGGTATGGTATATATAAGAGCCTGATATTTTTACCAATCCAGATATTTAAGTAGAACAAGGATAAGAGAGTAAATTTACGTTAATATGAGTTGTGGTACGGTGGTGGGATTGTTTCATCCTTAATCAGAGGTCTCGGGTTCGAGATGTAGATATGAAAAAAATATTGTTGGAAGCATCATCTCCGAATGAACCTTACAATGCGTGACTTAGATTTAATCGGGGCTCCAATATAAACTTCAGACAACCCGTGGGAAACTTTAAAAAAAAAAATCTCTGAAGCCAAAACAATTAACTACTCAATCATTAAAAAATAATAATTATGCTAATTACCAATATATGAATACTACTACTATAATTTTCAATACAAATATAATAGTCTCGTTTTTTTTTCTACAAATATATCTATCAATACAAACAATTATTTCCACTCAAAAAATCCTACAAATTAAGTATGCTTTTAGGCAAATATAAACCAATCACACAAATCATGATTTTACCAAATGAAACTGAAACCATAAATTTGACAAAAGGATATTATTAATATTATAAAAGTATGGTAGGTGGGGATATTTTTTAATTCCAATTTCTAATTCTTTTTTTTTCTACAACGGATCCCAAAATCACCATTATTGTGGGCAAGATAAATCTCACTCTAGACACTACTAGTACTATTTTTTCATTGAAAAATGTTCAATAACTATATTCGTAGATATTTTGATTGAATCGGTGAGAAAAGAAAAAAAATAGTATTATTTTCATACAATAAAATTAAGAAATTTCTCACTATTCTGAATAATAATCTTCTTTTTCATCATGCATTTTCAAGCGACGGCAGAACGTTTATAAAGAAAACGGGTGAAAAAATCATGTTTATAACACAAATTTCTCGCTGATTCGCGACGGAAAAAACTTTATTTCTAATAGTACAAAGTAAATCGCACTACCTAAACTTTCCGTGACAAACTCAATCGAGAAAACATATAAAGAATTTGAAACTTCAGACCCATCATTAGAAAGATCACTTGTTCAACCAACCTCGATGGTGTGGACGGCAGAACATGAATAGTGGATATTTATATGAATAAATTAATTTACAAAAAATATTACGCGGAAAAAAGGGCTTGCCTTGAATAAATCTCAGGCTCGTGATTCACGTGGTAGGGCCAATCAGCAGTTGAATAATACAAAAAAAAGTTTTATATAATTAATTATATATATTTTCTGTTTGATATTATTTTAATAAATTCAGAAAACAAAAAAATTAAAAAATTAATATTATATGTAAAATATTCTTACGAAACAAATAGTTTCTCAAAATTAATAGAATCAATCATAATTAAGACATAAAGATTCACTAATAATACCTAGAAGTATTATTTTTTAAAAATTAAAATATTAACAACAACAACAATAACTTCAGTGAATTTTTACAAGTAGAGTCTGTAGATGATATAATATACGTAGTTATTATCATTACTTCGTGAAGGTAGATGGTTGTTTCCTAAGGTCTCTCGGGTTAACCGTTCAAGTGAAGCAAATTCAAGTACAAAGAAAAAGAAAACATAGCAACGAATCAGGAAATTTAATAAACGAAACATAATACAACTGACGATAATAGCGAGAAATATCAACAAACCTAAACTCTCAACAAGAGTAAGACAACACATCACTTTTAAATATTACCAAAAGTGTTAGTGATTAGTATCAATCATCTAACAGGTTAGGCAAAGTATTAATCAAGATCTTAAAAAGAGCAAACTTCATATTCTATTGCATACCTTTCATGACATCAAATTTCACCTATATAAATTGTGGTGGAATGATTGTGTTTTCTTTATCCTAATTAAAATCCTTGAATTTTAGCCCGTAAAATTGAAAAAAATTAATTGAATGAACTACTTTATAAATTAAGTCCTACTATGCATATATAAATTTAGTTAACTTTCATACGACTATCGAATAAGAAGTTAAAGAAAAACACAAATATCAACCACCCCATGTGCCTTGCATTTTTTTGTATGGGCAACCATTGCTTCATTAATGTGGTACCTAACATCATTGTCTTTTTTCAAGGTACACGAAAATTATGTATCATTGTGTGTTTATTATTTGTTCGAGAAAATCATTTTTTTACTATGGTTTATTATTTATATTTTCATATAATTTGAATTAAAGATTTTTTTTATAAAAGATACAGGATCTAATTAATTCTACCCATATACCTTTTTTTATAATTACACAACATTAGTGTGGTGAATTATTACATAGTAACAAATTTACCAATTCACACCAAAAAAGATAAAGGCAACAAACCTTTTTGAGGAGATTCCAAAAAAAAATGATGACATAAAAAATGAAATTCAAAATATAAACCTAGAATATTCTGAATAATCAGGTAAATTCTTAATTGTACATGTAGTCAAAGTTATTTCGTTTTTCTACTGATTTACTAGAATTATTAATTTTATCGTAATTTTGTGTCAACTTCTCATGAAAATTGCTTAATTAACTTTTAATGAAGAACTTCACAAGACAACTTTCTATAGACCTTATGCATATATAATGGTACAAATAATTAATACACTAATTATGCACAAAACGTGATATCTTAAATTTGATTTGTTTTAGATAATTATATTTCGCGATAAAAATAAAAATATTAAAAGCAAGTTCGAATCCTAATGGCAAATCAGATAGGCAATCACAATTATTGTTCTTTTTTCTAATTATTTGCTGTAGTATTAATTTTATCATAATTTTGTGTTATATCTCGTGAAAATCACTCAATTAACTTTTAGTGCAAAATTTCATGAGAAAATTCTTTATAGACCTTATGCATATGTGATGGCATGAATAGTTGATACACTAATTAAGCACAAAACGTGATATCTTAAATTTATCCGTTTTAGATAATAATATTTTATGATAAAAACAAAAATATTAAAGGCAAGTTCGAATTCTAATCGTATATTTTATGATTAAAAAAACAAAAACATCAAAGGCAACTTAGAATCCTAATTGTTCAGGTAATCAAAATTATTTCCTTTTTCCAAATTTCAAATTCTTATCCATATATATTTTTTTTATCTTCTAGCTAGCTACCATTATATATGTGAGCAATAATTCATGAATCAATAAATAATTTGAGTTTGAATAAATGCTTTATGCTTGTCTCCCTTTAATAATTTAGGAGTTATGTCTGATTTTCAGGTATATCTATAGCTATATAAACTTGTTATTCTTTTGTGAGATTGGTTTTGATTTTTTTTTAGTTATAATTAATTCTTTAAAAAGATTAACATGAATATAGTACTATTATGAACAATATTGAATAATATCTATATAATTTTATTGTCATCTTTCTTATTTAATTGGTGTAACATAATTTTATGTAGAATTAATTAGGATAGTATTTATCATCATAACATCTTGATTGTCCAACAGTAAATTTGCTAGCTTACATTAATGTTCTTTTAGAATATTTTTTACGATTTTTGTTGAATTTTAATTATTTTTTTTGTATATATGAAGATCGTATATAATTAATTACCTATTTATTTCTATCCTTTAACACAATTTAGATTTTCAAGAGTTATATGTTTCCATCGAAACTAAAATTAAGTAATGAGTTGTAAAGTTGAAATGATGAAAATGATTTAAAGATTTTCAAGAGTTACATGTTTCTAGGTAAACTAAAATTTAGTTTAATAAATTGTAAAATTGAAAACGATTTAAAGATTTTCAAGAGTGGTATATTTTCATCGAAACTAAAATTTAGTTTAATACTCCTATATTGTAATTTGTAAAATTGAAATATGAAAATGATTTAAGATACAAAACAACTTTCAACAACTACAATAATTTAAATTATATCTATATATAGCTAACGTATTTACAAAATTCTCGAAAATCATACAAACATAATTATTTCTTGTTGATACCAAGCTTATAGAGAGGTTGATTAATTTAAAAATAGTTTTTTTGAAATTATTTTTTGGATACTTCTTCTAAAAGTAAACCAACCAAATAATCAGCACCTTAAAAGCATAGAATTTATCTGAATCTCATATTTTTTAGCTAAAATATATCTTTATACGTAAAATTATAATAAATAGTGGATTTGGATTCATAGTCTCAAAATTATATTTGGCTCAATATCAAAATGTTAAATTGATTAAGGTCGCAATAAAATTTATCTTAAATTTAATTTTAGTGTTAGCTAATTTCAAAATTATTTATCTAAAATGATAAAATTACTCTCCATATAGAGATACCACAACCGATGACGTATCTTTCTTTATTTCATTTTGTGTATCAAATCATATATAGAGTTTAAATTTTAAATCCACGTCAACCAAAAATAAACATGCACACATGATATATGAACACCAAAAATGTACTAAAACAAAAAGTGGGTTGTGGGGTTTTCTGTCTCCGCGTTTCGTTTGTGTTCACAAATTTGCAAATTGCCAAAATAATTGTTAATATTAAGAAAAAATATTTATTAACTTGTTCAATATTAATTATATTTTATAATTTTAAATTTAATTATTTATTTCAATAAGTTTGGAAAATGACTACTTAATGATTAAAAATTTCAAAATAAAATAAATATTTTTTTTGCTTAATTTTTGGTGGCAATCAATGAAGTTGATTTACTCTCCAAACAAAGGGAGAAAAAACGGAGTAATTAGTGGATAAACAGGGTGGTCCACAAAGGTGGCCCCACTTTAATATTTTTCTTTTCTCTTCATTTTAATTTTGTTTGTCTAAGTTATTATTTATCATAATTTTATTAAATAATTTTTAAAATTTTTATTGTTCTTCAATTTCTAATTTTCTATAATTCATATCACATTATTTCAATATTGTTACTACTTTCATTTCTACTTGATTTAAGCAGGAGATCCGTTGAAAATAGTCTTTTTATCTCTTCGAAGTAGAACTATTATGACTTAATAGAATAATAACAATAAAAGTATTCAATATGATTCCACAAATAAAAATAAAGAAAACAAAGCATATTTTAATAAGTATAGAGACGATTTTCGATAAATAATATTCTCTATATTTTATACTCTCTAAATGAGTAATTTAATTAAGATGAAGCCAAACAAAATTTGGAAAGTGAGAGATTATGCATCTTTCCTTATATATTAACCACCAAACATAGAAGAGGAAACACAAAACCTGCTGATCTTCATCTTCCTCATTCATACTAACACCAAAAAAAAATTCTCAGTTGAATTCTTCCAGTTTTGCTTGAAACTTCAAACTATTATACCCATTTTTACTGTTTTTTTTTTCTTCATTTTTGGGTATGGTGTTGGTACAACAGGAAGACGAAATAAGGGTGGGTGGAGGGAAGAAGGGAATGAGATTAGGGAAATATGAAGTAGGGAAGACACTTGGTGAAGGAAATTTTGGTAAAGTGAAGTATGCTAGACATGTAGAGACTGGTCAATCTTTCGCCATTAAAATTTTGGAGAAGAGTCGGATCCTTGACCTCAGGTCTACTGATCAGGTTTGTTTTTTGTTTTTTTGTTATCTCTGTTTCTGTTGTGTTCATGGGTGAATTTTGTTCTATTTGGGTTCTCAGAAATAGAAAAATAATTTTGAATCTCTTCTTCCCCATTTTCTGTTGTTTTTGTGTGCTTTTTTTTTTTGTGTGGAAAAAAGTGGATCAGTTTTTCTCTCTACTGTAACTTCATTTCCATGGTGAAAGTTGATTTTCATTACCAATTTCCACTTGAAGGTCTTTCCATCTGGTGTTTTCGTTATAAAAATCTTCTTCTCAATTTCTCCGACCAAATCCCATTTCCGGCGAGTTGAACGGAACTACTATTATAACAACATACCCAGTGTAATTTCACGTTGGAAAAGACGATGTGTATGTAGATTTGCCCCTATTTGAGAAGATAGAGACGTTGTTTCCGATAAATCTTAGCTCAAGTAAAATGGGTAGGACGGAACTACTTCTTTTTTTGTGTAACTGTGGTATTCTGAGGGTCTATCGGAAATAGCAAGATAAGATTTGCGTATATTTTAAGACTTTACTTTCGAAATTACATTAATATGTTATTATTGCTCATTGAAGGTCGAACCAATAAGAAGAAATTACCTAGTAATTTTATTGTCACTATACTGAATTTTAATATTGAGCCACACATGATTTTTGGATTTCTAAATCATGTATTTTTAACCGTTTAAATTACACAAATATTATTTTCTAAACTCATAAAAAATTATAGATATGGCCAAAAAGTCTTAAAAGTTTGAATCTTCAACTTTATAATCATAGTTGCTTGGTGGTTAGCGCTTTTTGGTGAGAAATCGCATCTTCCACTATATTTCCGACTAAATCCTGCAGCTAAAAGTTAAAGGATTAGCTAAATTTGGTGGTTCAAAATTCCCTTATTGGATAATGAATCAGTCCAACTTGACGACAACTATTAAACTGTATAATTGTAAATTGTTTGATTGCACATTTTTTCCGAGCCTCTTAGAAACTACCTCTCTACCAGACCCTACTCGTGGAATTAGACGGAGTATGTTGTTGTTGTTAATCTTTTAATTGAACCTTTGCTACTTTTGTGGAAAGTGTTTGTGTTGAAGCTCTTAGTAGATAAAGAACTATACTTTTAAAGTTGAAAATTGAAATAACTCAAATAAGCTTATGCAGTTCTTGTGTAATTTCAGATTAAGAGGGAGATTGGAACTTTAAAACTCCTCAAACATCCTAACGTCGTCCGATTATACGAGGTATATACTATCCTTTTCCTTTTGCCTTCTTTCAAATATATTATCTTTTGAACAGAAAAAAAAACTCCTAATATACCCAAGTTGAGGTATTGAAATGTTTTCCGGATACAAGTTGTGTTTGTAGTGGTGATAAAGTAGCTCCACCTAAAGATTCAGTATTTGAAGTGGATTATATTATATAATTCATTTTATTCTTCGAAAGCCATGAGTAAAAAACATCCTGGAATCTGATTTGGTTTGCGTATAGACAATTAGCCAATTCATTTTTGCTTGAAGTAAAGAACAACAAATGCTCACTCTTTCACGGCTAAAGATTTTTTTTTTTTTTCTTCCAATTTTCTTGTCTTTATTGTTCAACTAGGCATAAATATATTGCTCAGAAAAGTCTACTGAATTTTAGGAATACTTTTCAATGTATGAACTTAAGGGGTTTGAGATAATTCATCTAGTGGTTGTTGAAAAATAATAATTGGTGAGCCATCTCGACCCCCCTCATAATTAGATCTTTTTCCCAACTTTACAAGTTAACAAATGCTAATGCTGGATAACCATAAGTGTTTATCATTGATTTTTGTGGTTATATATTGTATATGGGAAGGGGTCCATTTTGTCTGGGACCATGGAAGAGGAAAGATGGATCTATCCAAAGACTTAAAAACTTAGGTGGACAACTTTGTTTTGTTTTTTTTCTTGGACTTATTGGTGTAGCATTAGGAATAGTCTTTTGCTGGAATATTATATTATTCTGCCCTGGTAGACCAAGATTTAATTGGTCTTAGTTCAAATCAGGGATTAACAACTTTGATCCTACTGACGTATTAGCTACTCAATCTAAGTAAATTACGTTCCCGTCTCAAAAAAAAGTTGTTTGTTTTCTTCCTTAAGGAGTTTGTCATGTAACGTCCACGATGACTTCTGTTGCTTGTCAAATGCCTGCTTCATGGTGGCAACTGGCAAGTGAATAATAGTAATAATAATAGTATATTTATCAAACATTTAGGTATCCATACATGGGTTTCCTCATGTTAGTAGTATTTTGTTATGATGCATTTCTAACAAGACGGTACAATTAAGCAGGTCTTAGCGAGCAAAAGCAAGATTTACATGGTGCTAGAATACGTGAATGGGGGTGAATTATTCGACAGAATCGTAAGTTACTTTGACTATATATTCTGTTTGTGAATAATAGCGTTTCAAATCTTGAATTTTAGCCTTGACTATAATCCTTATCCATAGGTTTCCAAAGGAAAACTCTCAGAGGCCCAAGGTAGGAAGCTCTTCCAACAATTGGTTGATGGCGTTAGTTACTGTCACGACAAAGGTGTCTTCCACAGAGACCTGAAGGTAACTAATTATATAGTGTGTAGCATAAATAATATAAGCTGTTATTCAGTCATGTAACATGTGTGGTGTTGAAAATGCAGCTAGAAAACGTCCTCATTGATTTGAGGGGAAACATAAAAATAACAGACTTTGGGCTCAGTGCGTTACCCCAACACTTTAGGGTACGGAATACCAGCTTTTCTTTGTTGCATATGTGAATTAGTTTCCTCAATCTTATTGAGCTTTTTTGTCTTAACTATAGGATGATGGATTGTTGCATACCACTTGTGGTAGTCCAAACTATGTCGCTCCAGAAATTCTTTCTAACAGAGGATATGATGGCGCGGCATCTGATACCTGGTCATGTGGTGTTATCTTATATGTCATTCTCACTGGTTATTTACCCTTTGATGATAGAAATCTTGCCGTACTTTATCAAAAGGTAAGACAATTTCTTCTTTTTGTTCTATGCGTGTGAGCTCATTTTATATGACATTTTGTGGAGCTAATACTTTTAATATTATTTTTGATGGATATAAATCAGATACTTAAGGGGGAAGTTCATATACCAAAATGGCTATCTGCAGGAGCAAAGAACCTCATAAAGAGGATTCTTGATCCCAACCCGCATACTCGTATAACAATGGCACAAATCAAAGAAGATGCATGGTTCAAACAAGACTATACACCTGTAAATACTGATGAAGAAGATTTGGAAAGTGATGATCATGCTTCTACAGATGATCACGTCTTCACCGTGCATGAAACAGTATGGACGTTGGACCCTTGAGTAATTGGTTCATTTCTAGCGTTTTAATCCTTTCATCCTTAATGACTGATTGTTTGCTATATCCCTGTCACAGCCACTTGATGCTCAAAGAGATCCTGAATCGCCTTGCCTTATCAATGCCTTTGAGCTTATAGGAATGTCGTCATGTCTGGATCTTTCTGGATTTTTTGAGAAAGAGGTAACCTTTAATTCTAATTTGTACCGTATTATGCAAGGAACATTTCATAAAACATAGACTTATTTCTTCTTGAATTATTCTAGGATGTTTCCGAGAGGAAGATCAGATTCACATCCAGTCTCTCTCCAAAACAGTTGTTGGAGAGGATCGAGAATATGGTGACACAGATGGGATTTCATGTCCAGAAAAGACACGGAAGGGTTAGTATAATTGTTGGCGCATCAATCTGTATATGCATAGTCACACAAGAAAAATTAAATCTTAAATAAAGTTCCATGTTATGTCTTTGTACATTACAGTTGAAAGTGATGCAAGAGCAGAAAGGCCACAAAAGTCCAACTAGTCTGTTGGTAGTCGCAGAGGTAAGCAATGTTCGCGGTATTTGACTCCCTTATTTTCCATAACAAGAAAGAAAAACAAAAGTAATTTTTCCTATGCATCATTTTCAGGTCTTCGAGATTAGCCCATCCTTGTATGTTGTAGAATTACAAAAGTCTTCAGGGGATTCAACAGTATATAGACAGGTATAGCTCAACATCCTCGTCTACCTTGTTACAAGTTACAACCTACAACCCTTCCAAACATGTTAAACTAACTAAATCACTTTTATCCCACAGTTGTGTAATAGGTTATCGAATGATTTGGGAGTCCACCGAAGTGAAGAGCTCCTACCTACTGTTTGTTGTGATAGCTAGACCATTTGCAGCGGTGACTGGATACATTCTTTCGTTCTTTTTGTTCCATTTCTCCTGCTCTTGTTGAGTAGTAGGAGGAGTTGTGAGCAGTAAGCACACCCTTCAAGTTGGTTGGTTGATTCATCAGTTTCACGAGCAATAACGTGAGGTTTAAGTGTATAGTAAAGAACATGGCGGAATTCGCCTTATAAGTTGGTACATTCAAGTAAATCTGTATCTTGTAGTATCTATTATTTAGTCTCTAGGCAAATGTCTTCTTTGGAACATGGCTATAGCGGCCTTGTTGATAAGTAAATTCAGCAAAATTTGTATTCTGTAGTATCAATTATTTGGAGCTTGGTCTTTACAAGGACTTTGAAAGTCTCCAAGCAAAGATGTCCTTTTTTGAAAAAAAGAAATAATGCTTCATGCAGCTTTATGTAATTAAGAGAAAGTTACTTTGCACATGGCCTCTTCTTTTTTTGCAATTATTGTGTAAATGATTGTGCACATAATACAACAACATAGCAAGATTTGGGAAAGGTAGAATATACACAGTTTACGTCTTATCTTTGTAGGGGTAGAGAGACGGTATATAATACTTGTTTTAAAGAAAATGATTGGGTTGCTTGGAATTGAAGCGTAATTGATATTGTATAGTGTCATTTTTATACAAAGAGGAATTAAAAGTGGCTACCTTACTATATTTAAAATTTGATGCATTTTTCATCTATAAATCTTACTTGTTGACAATATTATAATGTACAACCAAGACTGGGAGGATCATGTGCACCAATAATTTAGCAGAGAAAGTTGACAAATCCAACTTTATAACAATGTCTTTAAATACATTTTGCACAATCCATGAATTAGACTTTGTAGAATCATCACCAACTCTCCTTCATGTCTAGCAAGATTTGATTCTATGAACAATAATCAGTAACTAGCAATGATTGACTTCTTAACAGATTATATGAGAGAGTAAAGGTATAATATGCCCAAAGTGTAGTCATTAAAATGTCTGAAGTTTGGGCTTGTCAAGATTGTAACTCTAATAATAAAAAAATATCTAAAAATGGCCTTGATAGCTTAACCATTATAAGTCTGAAGTTTGGTCTTGTCAAGGTCATAACTTAAGTAACAAATGCCTTAAATTAATTTTTGGCAAGGTCTGTCAGACTTAAAGCAAAAATGTCTGAATTTTGGTTGTGAGAATGCCAAACATGAGGCACAAAATATCTTAAGTTTGCCAAACTTTATACATGAATTTTCGCAATTTTACTTATGTATATCTATAGCGATTCCAAAAGAAATATATTTAAAAAAAGAATAATTCATTCTCTGGATTTTAAAAGGCTTGAAAACTTATATATAAATTTTGTAAGAGACGAATTGTCAAAGTTTGTATAATATTGTATAACAATGTAAATGTATTTATAAACACATTTTTTACGTAAGATTGATATGTTGTGTACCGTAAATGTATAATATTATATAGCTTTCATATTTCATATTACAAAAACAGCTAATCAGTATAAACTAATAATATAATTACGTAAATATAATGTTTTGTATTGGATTGTAATAAGTCAATAATTAAATTTGATTCAGATAGAAATTTCAAATTCAATTACTTAAGGTAAATTGTTATGTTTTGTTGAGTTTGTCATTTTGTTTTAGCGTTGCTACTCCAAATCCAATTCTTTGTTCCATCTCTGGTGCCGACGAGCCATCTTTCTAGTAAGATTATCCTTTCTTTTCGTCTTTTTTTTTTTCTTTCTCATGTTGCGTAATAAAATCGCATATGTCGTTCGTGTGTTAAAGTTAAAGCATCTAAAACACCATCAATCTTATCCAGAAATTAAATTCATAGTAGCTTTTCACTGAATCAGTAGTTTATACCTAGAGTTTGGTGTTTAATTTAGTTATTGGAATAGATAATATATTATAACAGTAATAGAATATGGGAGATAGAAACGGGATAGCTCAATAAAATGGGTGACCTAAAGCCAAAATTTAGAAAATAGTACCATATTTATTCAAAAAAAATTATATATAAATTCTAAAAATTGCAATTAATTATAATTTAATAATTATTTTTCCTTTTAACATTTTTTGTAATATTTGATAAGACAAGAATAAATATATATAAATTATTGTACACGTTACATAACAACACAAATATTTAAATCTCTATTATTGATTATAATTTAGAAAACCTTTTCAATAGAGCCCATTGTTATATAAACTATCAAAATTATTCTAAAAGGTCTTAAAAAATAAAATTAAGACTTCCCTTCATTGAATATGTCAATTAGAGTATCATTTTTTTTACTTATATAATATTTTGTAATAATTTTAATTACAGAAACCAATATTATAATGATGGTTACTTTTAGAAGACATTCAAACTTAAGACAATATTTATTTAAATTTAATTACTTGATAATCTAATTGGTTTGAGCTTGAAATGTTAAACAAAACATCTTAAAAAATTGAAGACAATCTTACAAAGTCAATATTAAAACATGGTTGATCCAAATTGAAGTGAAATAGGCGAATTAAGAAATAGAAAATAACTATAAAATTAATTGTCTACTATTTTTAACTATAATTACATCAATAATAAAATTTCATAAATACAGTGTTCGTTTGATTGGGAACAAGTTATCCCAGGATTAATAATCTTGAAATTAGTTATCTTGAGATAACGTATCCCACCATGTATATGAGATAACTTATCGTATCACTATAATATAAATGGTGTGATAAGTTATCCCAAACATGACAACCAAACAAGAAATGACTATTTTTTTATTCCAAGACTATATGTTTTATTCCTCACACCAAACGAAACATTTGTCTTATATTAGATTGTCATCCATCTTACTAAAACATTTGTTACATATTACTATTTACTAGATCACCAGGATGGAATTAATTAAAAAAAAAATTCTATTTTACCCCTACAATTAAAATAACCTTTGAAATTCAATTTTTTTCCAAGAGGCTACTTAATATGAACAAAGGACAAAATAGTAAAATTGATAGAGGGAGTATTAAGAAAATTTTAATTATTAATAGTAACAATAATACATATTTTAAAAAAAATTCTAGTTAGGGTTTTTTTTTTTTTTTTGGTTCTTTTAAGTGTGCTATTGGTTAATATGTGCGTCTCTTTTACATCGCCTCCATCAGGTCTGGTTTTCTCTTTTAGGTATGTATCTTCTTCATCTTTTTGTCTGCTTAGTGATCTGGTTCTTCGTTTAGTCTTGCTCGAATTTTTCTTTTTTTTTTTCTGTATCTTCGGTATGTTTTCGTGTATTTGAGCTTCTTTTTTCGAACTGAATGTGGTTTTTTTTTTTGCTTCTTTGGAGGATTTGTAATTTTGAGGCTCTTATTTTTTGGGGCTTTAGGGTTGAGCCGCCCTTGGATAGAAATATGTAGCAAATAAGGAGCTTGTAAACTCTACTTGTGCGTATTTTTTCTCACTGGATAGCTATAATTTCATAGTTTTTTTTTTGCTTATAGACTGAAGTTAGTTAGGTATTGTTTTTAGTTATCATGTACTGTGTATGAATATGGATGACATGACGAGGTTACGGAGGTTGCGGATTAGGGTAGAAGTGTAGTAGGTATTCGAGCATCGCCTTATTTCACTTCTCTGTATTGTTATTATTACTTTCCATTGTGTCCTTTGCTCCGATTATCGTATTATTTGTTGTTGCCATTGCTCCATTCCCCATTATTTTCATACATGATTTGGTATGTTTTACTTGTGCCGATGGTTTATCGGATACAACCTCTCTACTTTCATAAGGTAGGGGTAAGACTGCATACACTCTATCTCCTCGGACCTCACTTATGGGATTACACTGGGTATCTTGTTGTTGTACTGTGTATGAATTATTTTAGGCTGAATGTTGCTTATTTATTTAAACTATTACTCGTTAGGTTGAAACTTGTGGGTCTGTAGCAATTCAATATGCCTGAAAACAAGCCTGTAATTGGGCTTTCATGGGAACCAAAGTTACCTCAATTATCATTTGGGACCAAAAAGAGCTCCAATGAGGTGCCCGGGGCCAGTGCAGTATACAAACCTAGTTCAGAGCTCATGGACGGCCTATTTGTTCCGCCCAATGATCCCAAAAAGGTGAACAAGCTTCTACGAAAACAAATCAAGGATACAACTGGCAAAAATTGGTAATCTCAATTGTAGTTTTTCAAATTCCTGTGTTTTTAATGTAAATTTGTTCCTTTTATGAAAATTATTTACTGTTTCTGAAATTTAAATAGGTTTGATATGCCTGCCCCAACGATTACTCCAGAGCTGAAAAGGGATCTCCAGTTGTTAAAGGTGATTCTTTGAATGACAGTCTCTCTCTTTACTTGAACATTTTTACTGCTCGATGATAGGCTGATGTGTTTCGTTACTTATGAGAGGTTGTGACTTAGCTAAGCTTTTCTTTCACATTGTTGTTAAAAGGATACAGAGGGGGCCATCTTTTGTTACTACTCCACTGCTAATAGTAAATCCCTTGTCTGGGACTCGATCTTGATACTAGTCCATAACAATCACAGTCTAATTTTCTAAAATTCTTGGCTCGTCTACCTTAGGAGCCATAGCTTTGTAAGATGTTGAAAATCAATGAAGGCCTTTCTTAGAGGAAGAGCAATGAGAGAGAGAAACGTAAGAGATAGAACATTTCACACTGCTGCTGATAAATGATCTATTCATCTGAAGATTGTGTCCATGATCAGTAAGATAGGTAGAGTTGAAATATGTATAAACTTGCTACACATATTTCTGAAAAATGCAACTCTTCTCATCCTCCACTCTCTAGATTCGTGTTTCCTGGAGTAACTTGCTTATGGTCTTAAAGGAGGGTATAAGGCCTCAATGGTTTCCCTGTTACAAATTCTAGACAAGCTTAGAGTAAAGTGACATATTAATTGAAATTTCTCATTCATTTGCTATTGTTCGATCTCACTAGTTATAAACAAAAAAAATTAAATTCCATCCGGTGTATACAAATAATATATTCTTCAGCACAGTTTGACATCCCTAGTGAAGATGGACTTGTGAAGACGCAATCATGTCTAATGATCACCTTTTCTTATGATATATTGTTGAGTTTCCTGTATGTATGCCTAATTAAATTGCAGACATTTCTCTTACGAGTAAGTTCTCAGTTCTAAAAATCTGATTGTTTCAGCTAAGGGGTGCCATGGATCCGAAAAGGCATTACAAGAAGAGTGGCTCAAAATCAAAAACATTACCTAAATATTTCCAGGTAAATCTATTATTTCTAAATTATTGATGTAGTGACTGTTTCTTTTTTAGTATGATTTGTCATATTTTCTATAGCATTTTGTCTTGGCTTCTTCACTCCTGTTGTTTTCTTTTTTCGAACTGCTTTGTAATGCTTTTGCTTGAGCCGAGGATCTATTGGAAACAGCCTCTCTACCACCCAAGGTAGAGGTAAGGTTTGCATGCACACTACCCTCACTAGACCCCACTTGTGGAGCGACAAATTCGCCTTCTTATGCCTGATAATAACCACTAGCAGGCTGATGCATCATTACCCTGATGATATAACAAAATAAAAGCTTCCCCTGTCTCACATGATAAAGCAAAGGAACAGAAAGATATAGAATAGAAAGAAGCTAGAATTGAACAACCGTGCAGGCATCTTTTGTGCTGTTGTTGTCATGCACTCTCTTTTATTGACATCTTGTTATCCTGTTGGTTAGAGGTAAGATGTTAACGTTTTCGAAATTCGAGCAGGTCGGCACAGTAATAGAGCCAGCATCTGAATACTACTCTGGTAGACTGACTAAGAAGGAGAGAAAGACAACACTTACTGAGGAGCTACTTTCTGACCGTAAACTTGGGGAGTACAGGTACGTCACAAACATGAGTAGAAGTAAAGGAACTATGCAACTACTTTTAACCGGTCTGTTAAGGATCATTAACCTCATATGCTACACAGGAAACGCAAAGTTCGCGAGATTGAAGAACGCAATCGGCCAGGTGGAGTTGACAAATGGAAGAATAGAGGTCCACAGTCAAGGAAGCGTGCAAAGCAAAGAAGGCATTGAAACTATAGTGTTCATGAAGCGTTTCTTACCGGTTTTCTGTCTGACCAGTCGAAGAGCATTGAAATCTTCTATGAGAGGTGTACCTGCCATTCTGGGAAAACTATAGGGATGTGTCATAAACAAAGCAGGTTTCACAGAACATCTACAAATCCTTGATGCTAATTACACCGGCATACTTCTAATACGTGTTTCTAGCACTCCAACAGAAATAGTTGTCATCAATTTTGAACTGTGTTGCTGATGATCGTCATGTATATTTGCCTTCTCATGGCGTATTCTATTCTTATTGTTCTGGTATCAAAATATTAGAATGTTAGGTTGTATTGTTGTTTGTTGGTACTTATAAGTTATAAAAAAATATTACCATCTGAAAATTGATTGGACGTTTGAATGCTAATCTGAGTATACAACCATATTTTAGTCCAGATTAAGCTTCAAATTAGGAGTAATCCCACATGCATTATTATTAGAGGACATTTTTTTCCATTTCTCTTCTGCTTCTTGTTAGGGGAATACATTACTCTGCATAATTTGTTAAGGAAATCAGTTGTAAGCAAGTTCAGAAGATTTACAAAGATACAAGGACTTGAGATGTATTAATGTTGTGATCATTGAATTACAGCCATTTTCTAGGGTCACGTAAGCCTATTAAAGGGGAAGCGCTTCCTATTAAGAATTTTATCTATACTTGATGTCAAATATGTGGTGTCTGGAGTTAGGTTTATCAAATCCCAACATGCATTTCTGCCTGAAGTTCAGGTAAAGATGATTAAACTTCATTCATGTGCGTGCATGAGCTTTAGGCAAAATGATTGAATTTTTATGTGTCAAAAGTCCAATCATATGAACTTCACACCATATGTTTAAAGTTGTTCCGAAATGAATAGACGTACGAAAATTTATGAACTTTGGACAAAACTTAGATAGTGACACCAAAATTGGACATATGTACACTTCCCAGTAATAGTTGCCAACACTTTACCCAACTTGTTGATAGCATTTAGTTTTGAGAGGGTAGTTGGTGGGGGCTTCCACAATTGCCTAAACTTTGCTTGCCTGTCCACAAGCTTGAAAATGAAACAGCTAACATGACTATATTCTCATTTGACTAATTGCTAGCTACTCTTCAAATGTTTGAGATATATGTACAAATTGGCCGTTCATTGCCTCCCAACATTCAATATTACAGATGGGACAATAGAGACAACTTGAGACTGCAGGTTTGCTTCTTGAAGGAACTTGAGAGCAACGGTAAAATTATTTTTGTGTGACTTGTATGCCAAAAAATTGAAATTTAGCATTAAACACTAATGTTTGCGTCAAGATAAGCTAACTAGGCCCTCCCCGAACCATGTATGTGAATATGAGATGCTTCATACGTCAAAACTACCAATAGTTTGTATTGTTCATGACAAGATTCAAATCCATAACATGCGCCTAATCCATATGTATGTGTTGCATCCTTACCACAGCACTAAAGTAGAGAGGGGCTACTAGAAGTAGGCACCTACTATTATTATTTCAATGTTTCAAGTTCAATCATAATAGATTTTACTACACTTGAGTTGACGGTCTTTTGGAAATAGTATCTCTACCTTCACGCCTCCTAGACCCCACTTATGGAACTCTATTAGGTATGATGTTGTAAGTTCAATCATAATAGGTCAGTAGCAACCCTCATGCCAAACACAATTGTTGACCTAATCAGCAATAGAATATTGCCAATGGTGGGAAAAGCCAATGTTTTCCAACTTCTAAACTCAATAGTTTCAGCTTTTATCATAATGATCATCTCCACTTAACTGATATTAGGATATTCAAGACCTCAAGAATAATCCATTAAAAGAATAGGCAAAGCTACTTTCATTAGTACATGTATAAATTTATTCACATTCAATTGAGACCAGTAAAAGAAGGGGGGAAAGCACAGTATGTCTGCTATTTACCCAGATAACTACTAGTATAATATCATTTTCAACTCAACAAAACAAATCTCAATCACTGTCATTCCATTTGGTAGCGGCTGCGGCAAAGGAGAGAATCACATGTTTGATGTTTCACTAGGTGCAGGTCGAGCGTGCAACAGAGGTTGAAGAGCTTTTACCACAATGCTCATGTTTGGCCGAAAATCAGCTTCGTATTGCACACACAAAGCAGCAACTGCAGCCATCTGTTTCAGCAACACAAATTTTGAGAAATACGAGTTGATGAAAATCAAGAAGAGATGTAAGAAGATGCAGGATTATGGTTGCAGTAGTCAAGAATTTTCTGCTCTAGTGACATACCTTTGCAATGGCCTTAGGAGGGTAATCTGTACCGAGTCTAGCGTCAACACATTGCTTAACTTTATCTTCACTAAGTCTTGGTGTTGCCTGATTACACAGGGTACGGAACGTCAATTCAGAATCAAAATAATCAACTAAAAAATTGGTGCATCAGATATAGTAATGTCAGTATCTTGAAGGTTATACCCATGTCACAAGACTCTGTTGGCCACGTGGTAATGTATGATCAACAGGTTTACGGCCTGTGAGTAGTTCAAGGAGGACAACACCAAAGCTGTAAACATCACTCTTTGAACTCAGCTGACCAGTCATTGCATATCTGCAACATGAGGGAAGTCAATCAGCATAAAAATGAATGACCCTTGGGCCCTGATCTAAAATTGCTTCATTTAAGTTAGTTAATCAAGTTTACAGTCTATTTATATCAAATATTCAGAACTGAACTCACTCAGGAGCATGATAACCAAAGGTTCCAAGAACACGTGTAGAGTGAAGGCGTGCTGCCATATCAGGAGCTTGATTTGATAAATCAAAATCCGCAATCTTAGCAACATCATCATCAAAGAGTAGGACATTGCTAGACTTAATATCACGATGGATGATATGTGGCTGTGCTTTTTCATGCAAGTACTCTAGCCCTTTTGCAGCTCCAACAGCAATTTTAACCCGTTGGGCCCATGATAATACTGGACCTGGCTGTGCACCTTTCACACCTTTTCGTCCTGTAACCACAAATTGAAAAGTTATTTGCATTTTCCAGATTGAATTAGCAAGATTACGGAATATGAGAAAACCGTTTTGACTACTTATTGCAAGAATTACAAATTGATTGTAGCAGCCTCAAGCTACCCGGATTATACTTTTTTTTTATTTCTTTTGTCATCAAAAAAATAATTTATAGTCCAGGTAGCTTGAGGCTGCTACAACCAATTTGAAAAAATAGGTAGTCAAAATGGTTTTCAGCATTAGTATGAGATGACACATTAACTTGGCTGAGACAACCACCACAATCTATAGTTCTTCCAGATAAGTAAAAAAAATGAGAATGATCAGCCATACATAAAGAAGGAAAACACAACCAAAGCTTCCAAATGAAACAGGAATATGTGTACACACACTGACACACACATATGTACAGAAATAGACACCCTCGTAGTCAGAAAATAGCTCAAATAAGGAAAACTGTAAGAGAAAACAAAGGCTTGTTATGGATTTTGCTCTGTTAAATAGAGATACAACATGCTGTCAGCAAATGACAACAATTTTCATTTAACAGCAATTGCAAGGCAGAAGTTTTATTTTGTTTAACATAGTGGAAATGGATAGGTAAATACAACCCAAAAAAATCACTTTTGGAGCTGTTTTCATGAATTAGAATTTACTTATCAGGGAGAGAGAGGAAGGATGCAATCGATTTGGCAGGATAATGATGGATTTTCAAAATACTAGGATTTTATCCTTTTCTATTACTTACTAAAGGAGCAGTGGCAATGGCTGAAATTAACATGAGAAAAAGGTGGGTTAGACTGAATTTTGAAGAAAAATACGAGCATCTTACGCGACTGTGATCAAATTCAATTCATTACATTGGGTCAAGAATATATTGGAACAACCATCTCTCTATAAATAAAGCTTCATCAGTATGATGTAGAAACCCACTTCAAGCTCCCTGCCTCTCCCTACTTCCTTGATAGATTATCCTTCCGATATCTGACAAATGAGGTGGGCCAATCCCAATGACCTTTCTGACAGCACTCTTTCCAAGTTTGGACTATCAAAAAGGCTACAAGAGGAATGGAAGCACACTAAAAATAATAATATTCTACCTTCAGATATCCCGTAGACCCTCTATCTTAACCCAGTGCACACTTCCTGTCCAATTTTATATATCCAAAATGTTTAACACAATCTTGAACAATATTGGACAGAATTATACATCGAAACCCAATATACCAAAATCTGGATCCCAAGTAGATTAGGTTAAAGCAAGCATGAGTTCAAACCCCTATTGTCATTTAGGATTAATAGCTACTAAATCTGAGGAACTTAAAACTTATTACGTAGACATTTTCCATTTTAACCAACTTATCATTTTCAGAAGTCTGTCCAGTCACTAGCAATATAATATGTAGAAAACTTTTTCACTATGTGCATAGTCAAGTACATAACCAATGGAACTTATGAACAAAATATATTTTTGAAAAGAGGACAAGAGAAAGAAATGTATATGCACAACGGAGAAGAAAAGGATAAAATCTGAAAGTAAGAAGGAAAGACTTAAGGGTTTGTCCAATTAGTAGCATGAAATATGAGGAAGTCTTGGTGCAGGTCTACTCTTGATTGAGCAACTTTACATAACACTTCCACGACACATGTCAAAAAAGACCCTGGTGAGGTACTTCAAGAAAGGGGATATATCGGGGGAGGAGCTTTGACAACTTTTTGAGGGTTGAAAGTGCATAGTCAAGTACTTAAAGTGCACAGTATAGGGCAGGCGCATGACCTAGTTGGATTTGGATTGCGCAATCATTTCCAAACTCAACGTACCACGATGGATATAAATTAGAACAACCAAATCTGAATTTCATCTGAGTTTCACCGGTATATATAAATTAGAACAACCAAATCCACAAAGTCATTAATTGGTCAACATGCATAGAATGGATACACAAAGGCTTATAGTAAACTAACCATGAAGAATGTCATGGAGAGATCCATTTGGGGCATACTCATAAGCCAGCACACGAAGACCGCCGTCCACACTATAACCGAGTAACTCAACCACGTTTTCATGTTTTAGTCTTGATACCATGGAAACCTGAAACGGTTACATCATATCCAAGCAAGGTAAGAGGTTTATGTATAATATAGAATAGTCAAAGTAGGACAATCCAATCGACCTGACCTGTGCTGAAAATTCTCGATCAGGCTGCTTGCTCGAGTCTAACTTTTTAATGGCTGCAGCCCGCCCACTTTTCAGGACACCATGGTATACCCTTCCATACGATCCCTCACCTATCAAAGCTTTTGTACCAAAGTTGTCTGTGATGTCTTTTAACTCATCAACAGTTATAGAAGGAACAGCAATGGGCAGGATGTTAACATTCTGCGTCTCCCTTTGCGCACTTTCTGTTGCACGCTGCCCTGCATTGTAGCCTAAAAAAAAGATTTCCAGTTAGGGAAGAGTGAAAACCATAAATCCTACAGGTAAAAAAAAGAATTAATAGAATCTCAGTGAGTAAAATCATGACACTATCTAAAGAAAACATATCTTTAGAATAGGGGTAAAGCCAAAGCAATGAACTAAACACTACAAATTTCACCTGACTGTTTAAAAATTTATTAAGGTTAAACTGGAATATTGAGGTGAAAGACATGTTTGCACAGCAGGCATATCTTCCATACCAGGTCATGACGACACCAGATTCAAACATCATGATCTCTGAGCTTCCAAGATACTGGAACTAATTTACTTATAGACCTGATAGGAAGATTCGCCTATTAGTTCCCAACTCTACTGATAATACATTATACATCAGTACTCAGTGGCTGAGGTTGAGCTTTAATCCAGGAGATACTAGGATTGAAACCCACTACCCTCTTGCCCCTCTCCTGCAGCTGAATTTATCATTTCAAAGAGTTCGAAATATTATTAATAGCAAATAGTACAAGGAGGAAATTAACCTGCTGCATTGTTGGTCATGAATGGTCCATGATCAGCAGGTTTATGCATGTCATCATCGTCACAACAACCGAAGCAGCTCATAGTTATCCTTCTTATACCCGTGAGATATTCTGAAAAATACTAGTCAAGAAGTTAATAAATTATGTTTGGTGTCTCTAGAACAAGGAAACAGGACCGTCATCAGTGCTATAATACAAAGTTCAAAAGGATTCTGAAACTAAGCCCTTTCCACATTGAAAGTGTTCATCCATTGTCATCATTAATATCAAACGGGCTAGGTGAAATATCAATAACAAGAGAAAATGTTATCTTATGCTTCAACTGACATATATTGAATGTTTGTATGACACGCGTGCAAGAAGGAAGAAATTAAGCACATCAACATCTCATAGAGAAACAAAAAGCCAACGCCATAGACTAACCAAGACGAAAATGGAAAATGGAAAATGTTAAGAGTTGACCAACAACATGACTGAACCTAACATGACATGATATATAAAATATAGTCAATTGAACCAGGGTCGTTAAAGAGTTGGCATCGAGAAAGACACGCCAACTCTTTCTTTAACATCCCCATCACTCAATTTTTCCATAGCTATATTTCTTTCTCTGTGTTCAATAACCAATAGTCACCATGTCATTGGATTTCACAAATCACAGTTGCTACCTGAAATAATCTCACGCTCGTAATAAGCAAAGATCAAAGACCAAATCTTTGGTATCTTCACTTTAGAAGATACGAAAAAAGAGTCACTTTAGAAGCCTAAATGCACCACAAAGATAACTACTTTGAACTCTCCATACGATATTTAAACATACGAAAACAATAGAAAACCCCATAATCGAATTGTTTTTCATTTCCACAAAGACCTTTTCTTCCTCTCTTTAAGTGACTTCATTATCTATACACGTTACACCAAACAATCCTCCTTCCAAAATCTAAGTGATCCACTTCACATTTCACTAGTCCAGTACAATCTAATAACCCTCTAAACACAACACAACAATAATGACATTAACCCAAGCTGAAAAAACAGCAAATTTCTCAGTAATTAATAAAAATAACCCCTCAAAACTAAGACAGGAAACTGAAATCACAGTAAAACTGCTACACAAATATCAAAAAATCAAGAAACAAACTTTCCCACAAATCTATTCAACAGATTGAATAACAAAACAGGCTAAAACCAGCTACTCAACTCGATTACCCTTTTTCAAGCATTTAAACAAAACCCCACAAAACTAAACAACAATAGTATTAAATCCAATACAGAACCATGCTTAAAATCCAAAATCAACACCGATCCCTCAGATTCCCCAACAAAAATAAGCTCAAAAAGGGGCAAAATCAAACCTTGGAAGCAAAAATCGGCAGGAAAAGTAAATACTTTGATGGGGTTTGTTCAGAAAGTTTGTGAAGTGAAAAACAAATGGTGATCTGAAGAAGACTATAAAGGGAGTCAAAATTTTGTATTGAATTGAATGAATCAGAGTATATTGTATATAGAGAAAAGTCTTGTTATTTATTATATACTGTAGAGAAATGGAAACAGTGTAATACTAGTTGCTTTGTCTTTGTCGCCCACCCAATTGACTTCGTCTTCTTCTTCTTCTTCTTCTCACACACACAAATACACACAGTAACAAGGACAAATCAAGAATACTCTCATTCACAGGTTTTTTCTTAGATATATTCTTTTCCTACTTATATTTTACCATTTTGTGTGGCCCTTTGACTAAAAATATCTTATTTCAATTAGCGATTTGGCGGCGGAAAATTTTACTTATTTATAATATGTACTTATATGATAGATGTTAAACTTCATTCGACTCATTTGTATGTTTGTTTTTTAAAATTTTGAACTCTCTTATTAAAATTCTTAATTCAACCACTAATTTCAATGGTCAACCATTTATATAATGTTATATATTATTCGTTTAAATCTTATGTTTGTTTTGTTGCTACTTAAATTATATTATATAGTATTGTTTAAATTGATCAAGCAACAATAAAAAAATTATTTTGTGTAATGACCGGTTTACTGAGATCGTGTTATTACTTTAGTATTTTCTTTTCTTTTTGTCTTTACTTTTATTTGTTATTCTACCGTTTTTACAGTAATTTTACTCTTTATCATATTCTTTTATAGGTTTATTATTAATTATTGATGTATAACATTATATAACGATGATAATGATGCAATTTATTTAAATGTTATATTTATTACAATAATATAATAAGATATAATATAACACAATACAATACAATATATTATGAAATAATAAAGTCGCAACCATCCCAGCAGAGTGTTACGATTGTGACGACATGTATAAAACTTCACTAAGAAAATGATAACATAATAAAGTCACAACCATCCTAATTTTTTTTATTTTGATAGCAAAAGCAACGATGTTCTTTATTTATAGGGTTTAAGATCAAAATTGATTACTTTATGTAATATATATTAAGGATTATTTACATCATATTTATATATTAAGGACTAAATAGAATCAAAACTTATACATTAAAGATCATTTTGATCATTTTCTCAAACCCTACAAACCTATATTTACATATAATAACTAATAATATATGACATGTTTGGTATATGAACTATCACTTACGTATTATTAGTTTATGTAAGCTTTTTCTTGATAAAAAATCTTCTATTATTAATCAGAGGTCTTAAATAGTCATAAAAATAAAAATAAATCTTAATAGATAATGTTTTCCTTTCCAATAAATATTAAACACAAATTCAAATTGATTGGAACTTCAAAAATAATACTCATACTTAGTGAAAAAACAAAAAAAAAAATTAGGAAATAACCTATAAAAGCTAAATATGTGTAGAATATCGAGCCAAGTCGAGTTGATTCATGTCTAACCTAATTGGTTATCATACCCAACTTTACCAAAACTCGAGTGGCACCAAATCAAATTTCTATAATATTGAGCCTAGTTCAATTCTCATCGAACATTGTCATATTATAATTATCATTTAGAGTACACTTACATGGTCAACTTGAGCCGAGTTACTGAAAGTTTTTTGTCAAGTTAAGTTTGATCAAAATGTTAATCAGACTAAGCTTTAATCAAAACAAATGAGGCTAGTTCAATGCCCAGGTCTAAATATGGTAAAACAATTCATGAAAAATTGAAAGAAGAAAAATCACACTAGAACAATTTATTCTTGAAAATAAATATAGTAAATGTGAAATTTTATTATTTCGCTTTTTGTTAGATATTTGATATTTGTATTAGAGCCCTAAGTAATCGATATGAATGTATTCATATCATGTAAGGAAACTGCTCTCTAATAAAAAAATTATCACTTCAATACTCGAATCCAAAATCTCAAATTAAAGTAAAAAAAAAACTTATTCATCCACTATAAATTTATTATAAACAAAATAAATTATTTCATAATCAGAAAGACTAGGTTTAAGAAATGATTACAGGCACATAATAATAATTGTGTGACAGCTAGGTGTAAATTTTATTTTATTTTTTGTCATTGTTTAATTTATTTATTTTTTTCCAATTCATAATATTCCAAGTGAGGCTTCACATGGGTGTTTGTTAGTCATAACTCATTTAAATGCTAAACAAATGGAAACACCAATTATTAAAATAAAACAATATAATAAGTAGGTCTTGTTTTATTAGTTTTGTTTCTAATAAAATTATTATCATTTTGGTATCTTTACATTTGACTATGATTTATGATTATAATAAAATTTAAAGTAATAACTATTTTAAGTGGTTTTTGGCGTTTAGTTAATTTTGGTATGAATATAAACGGCAGTTAGTCCTCTAATTATTTTTAAAAAATAAATCTACCAAATTTCCAAATTTTCTCCTAATTATTTGAGTTCTTCCTCCGTCTTAAATGAATAATAATAAAATAGTTTTTTTTTTCACTCGGGACTTGTAGCTGCATTAGAATCCGACTAAATTTGAATTTGTGACGTAAAGTTGGGAAGTCCCACATTGGAGGTAAAGTGTTCCTAACAAAGGCAACCACGTACTCAGAAGAACTCTAACCCGAGACATCTGGTTAAAATGAATAATATTGTGAAAATTTCAAGCAAACCTCTTACAAACTTAAAATGGAAAACTTAGGTCATTATGCTACTCACTCAAATGTTCCTTTTTAGTCCATATGTTCGTTTTTACTTATTCAGTTCGAATTTTACACGCTTTTTAAAAATAATAATTGACATGAATATTTTATTGAAATATTCATATTAATTGATATTTATTCTTAAATTTTGGAAAAAGATTTGATTAATAAGCAATTAATGTTAAGAGCAAAACATGAAAAATTATGTCCCTTTCTCTTTGATATGCTAAAAATGAAAATGTATATTTAAAAGTGTACGGAGAAAATAAATCTTTATTTAGACATTGTGCAAATATAACTTTAAAAAAATTACTTTTTTTGGACAATGTTAAACTCGAGTTACTTTTTACCCATATATCTCTCAATCTCACGGACAAAACATTTGACTATCGTCTAACACTTATAATAATTACATAATTTAAATTGTGATCTAACATTTTCTCAAGTTTATAAATTGCAAGAGAACAACAATAACATGTCTAGTTAGGGGTGGTCGTTCGGTTCTTCGGTTTTCGGTTTTAGAAAAGTGTGCACCATATATTAAACCAAACTAATTTGGTTCGGTTCAATTTTTTCTACTTCGATTCAATTTAATTTGGTGTTTTTAAATCGGTTTTTCGGTGTGAATGAAAAATAAAATAAGGATAAAGTATAAGATACTTAGAAATTTAAAACTATGTTAAAGAATGATGTGTATCACCGTGGAACACTTATTGTGCTAACTAAAAGACTATATTTGTCTTTATCAAGAACATTGTGCCTCCAACTATTTCTCGAGAAAAACAAGTACGAAGACGGTTCCTTTACATAATGTACATTGGTAGAAATATGTTTGAGTTTCTCTTGGAAATTAATATTTGAAGTTAACTATTGATTTGTACATTTGTTGTTACATTGATTTGTTCATGAATGATTTAATTGTTAGTTGAATTTTTAATTTTTAGTTAAGAGAATGCACATATATATATATATATATATATATATATAATATTTTTAATTTTCATTTTTTTAAAATAAAAGTTCGGTTCTTCGGTGTACTGAAGTTTTGAGACCCTTACACCGAATGCCGAACCGAACTTCCAAAAAAATACACTGACACCGAACCGAAAAACTGAAGAACCGAATTAGTTCGGTTTTTCGATTTTCCAATATTTATGTCCGCCCCGATGTCTAGTGAAATCCACAAGTGAATATGAGAATGTTAGAATGTACGCAGACTTTACCTCTACCTCATGGAGGTGGAGAGGTTGTTTTCAGAAGATCTTCGACACGTGTGCAAATCAAAGTAGGTATGAAATAGGAAAAAACATCAATAAAGAAAATATAGGAACTNTGTTAAATATATTGTTTATAGCTTGTTTTTAGGAGATAATTTCTCTAAGAATTATCTTCCTAGTTTATAGCTTCTGTTATACGTTTTTGGTGTAATTAGTTTCCTAGTTTGTAGCCTAGGATAGTGCTAATCTCTTGTATATATTTACTGTGAATAGCAATGAGAAGGGTACGGAAAATTCTACAAATCTATCATGGTATCAGTTAGCCTAGGGTATTCTCTCTAATTCCGCTGCACCCTACGCTCTGCTTTTCCGCCCACATCTTCTTCTTCTTCCTCTATTTTTTCTTTTCTCTTCTCACCGGCAGTTTCTATGGGGGAGTCTAAATCGTCCTTCCATCCGGCTCTTGCTGTTTCTAATATCAAGAACAATATTCCCATCACTCTTGAGATGGAAAATGTTCAATATTCTACGTGGGCGGAATTATTCAAGGTTCACGCAAAATCAAACAAGGTTCTTCACCATATCATTCCTTCGGCCAAGGGCAAGGAGCAACCTCCTCCATCTACGGATGCGGAAACGGAATTGTGGGCAACCTTGGATGCCACGGTTCTTTCGTGGATTTATTCTACTATTTCTCGTGATTTGTTGAACACCATTATTGAGCCCGACTCTACGGCTATGGAAGCTTGGGATAGGTTGCGTGACATATTCCAAGATAATGAACATTCTCGTGCCGTGGCTTTGGAACAAGAATTCTCCACCACTTCTATGGAGGATTTCCCAAATGTTTCATCTTATTGTCAACGTCTCAAATCCCTTGCGGATCAATTGAAGAATGTTGGGGCTCCGGTGTCCGATAGTAGAATGGTTTTACAATTGGTTGGAGGTCTTACTCGGCCGTACCGAGGTGTGGGTACGTTGATTCGCCAAAGTAATCCTCTGCCTCCTTTTTACAAGGCTCGATCCATGCTCACTTTAGAAGAAGCTGGGTTAGCAAAAGAAGCAGCCACTGAGTCTGCTATGGTGGCCTCGAGTGATGGTGGTCCAAACCATGGAGATAAACAGGGTCACAACAAAGGCAAGAATAATTCTGGCCGGCGCAACAACAACGGTGGCCGGAAAAATTCGGGTACAGGTGGTGGCAAGAACTCCGCCGGCAACAAGGGTGGTGGCCGGGACCAGCAGTCCGGCGGCCACGGTGGACCGCAGCACCAGTCACAGTGGCAGCAACAGCAGCCTGCGGGATCAGCTCCATGGGGCTGGTACAATCACGGCTGGCCCATCCCTCCTTGCCCCTACCCAACGCAAGGATGGGCCAGGCCTCCTGCTCCACAGCAGCCTCGTCAGGCCGGTTTACTTGGGCCCAGACCTCAGCAGGCCTATTTCCAGCAAGCAGGGGCGTCCAATCCACAGCAGGGGCAGTTCGGTTCTTACACACCTACGGATATCGAGGCAGCTATGCACACGATGTCGCTTCAAATGCCCGACCCATCGTGGTACATGGATACCGGTGCTACCTCTCATATGACGTCTTCTACTGGTAAACTCTCGTCTTATTTTAATTTGAGCAATCATCCAAATAATAATATTGTTGTTGGTAATGGTCATTCAATTCCGATTCTTGGCTATGGTCACACTAAATTGCCCTCCCCGTGTCAATCTTTATCTCTTAAAAATGTCCTTCATGCTCCTAAACTGATTAAGAATCTAATTTCTGTTAGAAAATTTACTAAAGATAATTCCGTGTCAGTTGAGTTTGATCCTTTTGGGTTTTCTGTGAAGGAATTTCGGACGGGGAGGCCAATCATGAGATGTGATAGTCATGGTGATCTTTATCCATTTTCACCTTCTTACAACAATCAACCTTCCTCGTTTGCTGCTATTTCACCTCAAATATGGCATGACCGCTTGGGTCATCCGGGGGCACCTATTTTAGATTTGCTTAGGAAAAATAAAGGCATTGATTGTAAAAAAACACTCTAGTTCAAGTATTTGTAGCTCTTGTGTTTTTGGGAAACAAACTAAGTTGCCATTTATTTCTTCCTCTTCTAGCACTACTATGCCATTTGATATATTACATAGTGATCTTTGGACATCTCCTGTTTTGAGTTCTGCGGGACATCGATATTATGTTTTGTTTCTTGATGATTTTTCAAAGTATTTATGGACTTTTCCATTGGGTAGAAAATCTGATGTTTATGACATTTTCTTAGCCTTTAAATCCCATATTTCGACTCAATTTGAACGTAATATAAAAAATGTGCAATGTGATAATGGTCGTGAATTTGATAACAATTCTTTTTGGGATTTTTGTACAAAACATGGCATGTCATTCCGTTTGTCTTGTCCTCATACTTCTTCTCAAAATGGGAAAGCCGAACGCAAAATTCGGTCTATTAACAATGTCACTCGTACTCTCTTAGCTCATGCTTCTCTTCCTCCATCTTTTTGGCATCATGCTCTTCAAATGGCAACATATCTTCTTAATGTTCTTCCTAGTAAATTGTTGCATAATAAGTCTCCTATTGAAGTTCTTTATCAAAGATTTCCCTCTTATGATCATCTCCGGGTTTTTGGGTGCTTGTGTTTCCCTCTTATTCCCTCCACCACTATTAATAAATTGCAACCACGGTCAACTCCGTGTGTGTTTCTTGGGTACCCCACTAACCATCGTGGTTACAAATGTTATGATATGTCTTCTAGGAAAATCATTATTTGTCGTCACGTTTTGTTTAATGAACATACTTTTCCTTTTGCTAGTGTGCATACTCCTACTTCTCATACATATGACTTTCTGGATGATGGATTATCATCATATGTTATCCACCATATGCAGCAATCTACTACTCCTACTTCTGACCAACCCATTTCTCCTAATGGGCCCATTCCACACACGGCCCAGCAGCACAGCCCCACCTCTTCTCCTTCTCCACGCCATAACCAACCACCACCTGCCACCCAAACTTGCGTCCGGCAGCGTGGTCTTGCACCACCAACTGCCAGCCCCGCCGGGTTACCAGCGGACGCCGGTACGGGGGGTGCCTCGGTGGCTGGGCCAGGCGTGGCAGACCAGCCCGTGTCTCCTTCATCTCCATCTCCTTCTTTCTTTGGGCCTCTTCCTACCCAAAGCCCAGTCTCTTCCTCCCCTTCAGCCCAAACACATCAGGCCCCATTCCCCACAAATTCTCCGCCCATTCCTTCTTCCCAGCCTAGAGTTGTCACACGAAGTCAACATGGGATTTTTAAACCCAATCCGAAATATGCACACTTGCATACTACGGTTGACCGGTCTCCTTTACCTCGAAATCCCATTGATGCACTTCGTGATCCAAATTGGAAAATGGCCATGGATGATGAATTTGATGCTCTTATTAAAAATAAGACGTGGGAGTTAGTGCCCCGTCCACCTAATGTGAATGTTATTCGTTCTATGTGGATTTTTACTCATAAAGTCAAGGCTAACGGTGATTTTGAGAGGCATAAAGCCCGTCTTGTTGGTGATGGTAAAACTCCACAGGTTGGCATCGATTGTGGCGAGACATTTAGTCCGGTTGTCAAACCGGCTACAATCCGTACTGTTCTTAGTCTTTCCTTGTCAAAGGCATGGTCTATTCATCAGTTGGATGTTAAAAATGCTTTCTTACATGGTCAGCTGCAGGAAATTGTTTATATGCATCAACCTGTTGGATACAGAGATCGGACTTATCCGGATTATGTTTGTCTCTTGCGTAAGTCTCTTTATGGACTTAAGCAGGCGCCCCGGGCTTGGTACAAGCGATTTGCTGATTATATGTTGTCTCTTGGATTTACTAACAGCAGGATGGATAATTCTTTATTTATCTATCGTCATGGGTCCGACATGGCTTATCTTTTATTGTATGTTGATGATATTATTTTGACAGCTTCTTCTGATGCTCTCCGATGTTCTATCATGGCTCGTCTTAACTCCGAGTTTGCTATGAAGGACCTTGGTCCTCTGAATTATTTTTTGGGTATTGCTGTGACTAGACATAAGGGTGGTTTGTTTCTCTCACAGCGTAAATATGCCGAGGAAATAATTGACCGTGCAGGGATGTCATCGTGTAAACCGTCTCAGACTCCGGTTGACACGAAGCCGAAGGTTGGCGCTATTACTAGTGCTCATTTTGATGATCCGACTCTGTATAGGAGCCTTGTGGGGGCTCTACAATATCTTACATTCACCAGGCCGGATATCTCTTATGCCGTTCAGCAAGTTTGTCTTCATATGCATGACCCGAGGGTTGATCATATGTCTGCTCTCAAACGGATTATTCGGTATGTACAGGGTACTCTTGATTTTGGACTACATTTATATCCATCCTCTATTTCTTCTCTGGTTGCATATACTGATGCAGATTGGGGTGGGTGCCCTGATACAAGACGTTCAACGTCTGGTTATTGTGTTTTCTTGGGTGATAATCTGATATCTTGGTCATCTAAACGCCAACCCACATTGTCCAAGTCTAGTGCGGAGGCCGAATATCGTGGGGTGGCGAATGTTGTCTCCGAGTCATGCTGGATTCGGAATCTTCTCTTGGAGTTACATTGTCCGATTAAAAAGGCTACTCTTGTTTATTGTGACAATGTTAGTGCTATTTATTTGTCAGGAAATCCAGTTCAACATCAACGAACAAAACACATAGAAATGGATATTCATTTTGTTCGAGAGAAGGTTGCACGTGGGGAAGTTCGAGTACTACATGTGCCTTCACGATATCAGATCGCGGATATCTTCACTAAAGGTCTTCCGCGGGTTTTATTTGAGGAATTTCGGGACAGTCTTAGCGTCCGTCGCCCTCCCACTACGACTGTGGGGGTGTGTTAAATATATAGTTTATAGATTGTTTTTAGTCAAAGGAGATAATTTCTCTAAGAATTATCTTCCTAGTTTATAGCTTCTGTTATACGTTTTTGGTGTAATTAGTTTCCTAGTTTGTAGCCTAGGATAGTGCTAATCTCTTGTATATATTTACTGTGAATAGCAATGAGAAGGGTACGGAAAATTCTACAAATCTTTCAGCAACATTCCATTACCTACTAACCTTCTACCTTAACCTCATCATCCCCCTACAAATTGCAAGATGAATAAAAATATAATAATTTACCAAACAAAAATGTTCCAAAAAGGGATAATCAATGAAAAAATTATGAGCAAACTGTACTTTTTTCTCTTCATTTAACATCATAAATATGGATCCCTATCTAAATAACGTGGGCCAGAGTCCAGTAACAGATCAGTTCAAAGAAGAAAAGGCCCAATTCCCACAGCAGGCCCATTTTGAAAAGAGATCCAGTCCAACATACTATCTGATGTAGCGGTTTCGGCTCTCTTATATTTTTTAAGAAATTATAAAAGATAGTGATATTATGTATAGCAAATATACAAGATACACATATTTTTGTATCTAAAATCTTTAGTAGTGAGCACTTTCTCAATAGAGACAACAACAAATATACATTTGACATATATACACCATATTTTTAGATGTTGGTTGCCCCATGCATACAATATACAATTTACATACATTTTTTATACAGTTGATCTGCATATATATTTTGAAAATACATGTATTGAATCCAGTTGACTATATATATAGTTGATGTCTTCATATACATCCCGTACATACACATACATATACAATTAAAATCAAATACCGTATGTGAATAAAAGAATTAATCTAAGTCCCAATCTATACGAAACATATTATTATATGTATACACACGCTAATACTGCTACTTATGAATTTTTCTTTGTATAATATGACCACATTATTTTAATAGTCATTAGTCAAATAATAATAATAATTAGTTATTATAATGTCGAAGATTTTTTCCAACTTCTAGTCTTCTACTTTGACGTCTATGTTTTCTACAATTTATTAGATAGGGCTCATCTGGAACAAAATGTAACTGGCCCAACACAATTTATTCAGGTTACAATTGTAGAATAAATGACATTTAATATGCAAATAAATATTTTTCGAATAACTTAAAATTGCGCTATACAATATTTGATTGTAACTTAATGTGTGTATATGTCTAGGGCCGTTCAAAACCGATAATCCAAATAGAAAAAAAGTTATTGTTTAACGGTTTTGATTGTTTTTTTTGTTATCGGGTTATTGATTCTTAACGGTTTGAGGTTTTTTCTTAACGGTTTGAGGTTTTGAAATTTGGTTTGTCACCTAATTTCTAAGTGATTTTCAATGATTTTTTTTGTCAAATCTTAACGGTTAAACCGATAACCGAACCGATAGCGATCAATAATCAATAACCGATAAGTCAATATCTTAATGGTTCTATAACGGTTTAGCATTTGTACAAACCGATAACCAATAAGTCAAACCGATAAACTTCAAAACCGAACCGAACTGACCGTGAGAGAAGATGGTTAGAGTTGCTCAAGGACTACGACATGAGTATCCTCTATCACCCAGGTAAGGCTAATGTTGTTGCTAATGCTTTGAGTAGGTTATCTATGGGAAGTACTCCCCATGTTGAGGAAGGCATGAAAGAACGGTCTAAGGAAGTTAATAGTTTTTAGATATATAAATATATCTTTTAAGTGTATACTTGTTATAAATTGTAAAATATCACTATGCTATGTAATTTTGTCGTATGTAGCCCCAGATCTTTAATTCGAGTATTTTTCATAGAAAAAGACGATGAATAACGAACCATAGTAAAAGGAAAGAATGGTTGTCATTTTTTTAATGCTTGTAAGATGAAGGGAGTGTTTATTCGAGAGTGTTTTACCTTTATATGAAATTTCAAAATACGATTTTGAATTTGAATTTAATTAAGTTCCAGTACACATATCAAATATATGAAGGTCAATGTTTTTAATTCAATAATTTGAATTGAGATATTAGAAATAAATAAAAACAAAGAGACCCATATTTCATTTATTGGATCCTTGTCGTGGATCCCTTATGATGTTTGACTAGAATACACTAACATAAAGGATGTCCATGTCCATTTCCATGTGCAACCTCAACCTAAGTCCTCTCATTTTTTAATTTATTTATATGTGTTAGTTACGAATTCATGTAAATTCAAAAAAAAATCTAACTTTTATAGTTTTATTTATGAGTGAAATTTATCAAATATTTATTATGATACTAATTATTGTTATAATAATAAATTTGAGACCGTTACAAGAATTCATTAAGTTTGAATCTTGTTTTTGTCTCTGGACTTCAGATAAACCGGATAGTGAACTTTAGAAATCTAATAAGAAGATCGAACAAAATACAAATGTAACACTTGAGATTTGAACCTCCTAAAGTAGTTTTTGCTAGTGATCTATATTCGAAAATTAAATGTGAAAACTTAAATAGAAACAAAACTAGAAATGGAGAAGAGTAAGAATAAATTCAAGTTTATTATATTTATTGTGTATTCTCAAGAATTTTAATCTCATCTTAGTATTTCAAGTATAAGACGGAAGGATATGTATTTGTATTAAAGACTGAATTCAAAACAAAGAGATACAACTTTTTCTTATAGCGTCTCGCAAAAGCTATCACTTACACCATTTGATTAGATCTAAAGTCGAAATCAAATCGAGTCACGATAAAAACGCAAGAGAAGACTCTCTTTTTAATTAAAATTATTATACAAAGTACATTAATCTTACTCAGTCTCTCCTTTTTTATATCTTTCATTTTTCATTCATCAGTCAAAATCCATCCCTTTTGAGTCACATGTAATTTGTCCATATATACACAGACAAGAAAAGAACAAAAAGAAAATATTATTTTAACACTATAATTTTCAAACAAAACATTTTCAATTGAAGGGGATAATTCATGCGGTGAGACAACCAAAGATTATAATAAAAAATTAGAGATTTCAGATTTGAGTTATGTGTATGAAGTTATATTCAGTAGAAAACTTTTTATTCTTTAAAATGAGAACTTTTTATGAGAATTTAGATTAGCAGGTCAAAATTGATACTCACCACAGAATATGAAAAAACTAAAGAATATAAATTTATCTTTAACAAATTCCGATAAACACGGCTTTTCTTTAATTATCTTCTTCCTTTAGCTAATTTTCGTATCATTAAAAAAAATGTAATACAAGAAAATTATAGTTACAAAAGTCCATTGGGTGGTTAGATTAGACAAACTAAATTAAGAAGCTTAAGGTGTTATTTGTCGGTTTAATATTAATTAATCCTCCACGTAGAACTCAATTTGCATTTCATTAATTAAAAAAAGAAATAATATGTGCATGAGCTTGTTCCTTTTTTAATTAGAAGTCTCGATTCGATTCATGGATATAATAAAAAAAATTTGATAGGAAGTGCTTTCCCTCGAATAAAGCGTACGTTCAAAGGAAAAAAACAAAACAAAAAACAATTAAAAAATAGCACATGTGAATCACTATCATAGTAAATGTTTGAAATTAATTTTGTTTGGAGAAGAAAATTAATTTGTTTGGAGAAATAGAACAAGTTGTTCTATTATATTATTTAAAGCTATTTTTGCTTTTGTATTTCTTATTCAATTATGCGTTTTACTTTTGAAAATGAAACAATTTTGAATCCCAAAATAAATGTTGGAAACTTTTCCCCCAAAATAAATCACTTTTTTTTCGATATAGGTAATTGAACTTATTTTGAGTTTGATTTATTTAAATATGTGTCATAAAGTTACACTTTGAGAGTGACACATTTTCTGTTAAAGGTGATTTCATTCTCGCGACTCAAACCTTAAATCTTTAATAAAATAAATAAGCAAAACGCTTATCATCCACCATAATCTTTTCGCTCCTTATTGTAATATATTGTATATAAGTATTTCTATTCTTCTGTTGATATAATTTAAATGATTCAATTTGTTAGTTATGGGCAACTGTGTTGTCTGCAAAACAACAAAAAATCTTTATTACTGTTTTTTTAAAAATAAATAAATATTTACAAAAAATATTTTTCTTCGTATCAAACACACCCCCACGAGATTTGTGTGTATAAATTATTTTTGGGAGTGTCTATTCTACCTGACCACGGGATGCAAATCGAGTCCTGAAGTCCTCTCCTTACAATCAAGTGGCTTGCAGCTCCTCATTTCTTAATTTACAGGGCATAGGAGGTCAAATTCTAGTTATTGTGAAAGTTATTGAATGAATCTATTTTATTCTAATTCAATCTAAAAAAATAAAATCACGTACGTTATATAGGATTTGAACCTGTAAATTACGATATTGGATTTTGGAGACCCACGTTCGACCAAACCGAAATAAAGGTTATGAAATAAAAGAGAAGATTAATGCAGATACAAAATAAACACAATATCCATCTCCTATAGATTAATAAAAATCTTCAAATTTCTTAAATTCTCAAATAATTGTCCTTTGCAGATATCTATACATATTTTATTACTGTTTTTTTTTCTTAAAAAATAAAATAATATAATTATGTATATGTAGATTAGATGTAAGCAAAAGGGAAACAATGGAGGGAGCACAAACTTTTGTTCTCCACTCATCCACTTGATAGCACTAGTACTAGTTATAATTGATGGCAATTGGTACTAGTTCTTTAGAGGTACTACTATTATAATGACTGTGATGCAACAGTGAGACTGTTTCTTTTCTTAACTAGATCGAAAGTCTTGATTTTAAGATTGGAGTATAAAAATATTTTAATAATGCAATATATAAGACTGCTTAAATAAATTAGAAATCTTGATTTTGAATCTTAAATATAAAAATATCTTTGATATGAAGTAGACATTTTTCTGAATGAATTATATGTCGTGCGAATTTAAATTAATTAAACTCCAATACTAACCCGAGTCAATCAAGAAAAAACAACAAAATAAGGGTTTACTTCAATGTCATTTCTACTATTGTCAAGTGGCCATCCAAACCAGTGGGTGAAACTTATTAAAATTATTGATGACAATTGGTACTAATTCTTTTGGTTGTAACTATCCTAATTGTACCTAAAAAAAAAACAATATACCAAGAAAAAAATAATCATTTGAATGTTCAACTCACTTATTTATTATTGTTTCACAAATACAATTCAATTTTCAATTTTATTACTAGTGGTAATTGTAACCGTTCAATTCCTTAGTGATATTGTTCACGTTTGACATAGTTCTGCACGATTTTAAAAGTTTATTTTAAATTTAAACCTGCACAATTTTAAAACATATTACTAAGGTCTAAAAAAACTTTGTTTCCTAATGTGTCAACATTTATCCATGTTTTGCCAATCTGATTAATTTACTTGGGATGCCTCATAGACCATCTTTAAAGACTTTAGTCTAAACTCATTTGAACACTAAATTTTGATCTATCACCGTCCAAGAATATTGCATACAAAATAANATATGTAGATTAGATGTAAGCAAAAGGGAAACAATGGAGGGAGCACAAACTTTTGTTCTCCACTCATCCACTTGATAGTACTAGTTATAATTGATGGCAATTGGTACTAGTTCTTTAGATGTACTACTACTATAATTACTACGATTCATCTGTTTCTTTTCTTAACTAGGTTGTGTCGAAAGTCTTGATTTTAAGTTAGCGTTTGGTCATAGATTTCCAAAGATTCTTGGCAAATATTATTTGGGTGAAATTTCACCATGTGTTTGGTCATAGTATTTGAGAAATATATTTCACTTTTTTAGAAAAATATGATTTATACCCATAAGTTTTAAAAACTATCAAAACTAACCATAAGTTTGTATTACAAGTCAATTGGATCTTCGTTGCAACAAATAACAAGTAGTGTCCTTGACACTAAAGCAATGTGATAGTTTGGAGTGAGTGCAACAAGTATCATTCCATACATCGTGAAGTAGACAAAACACATGACTTTGTTACCCTGAGTCGATTGCTCATCATTTTCATCAACAACCATATCATCACTTTCATATTCACTGAATATTTCATCACTACTTTGGTGTTCACGTAAAAAATTATGTAATACAATGCAAACAACTAGTATAGAGGGTGTTTTTGTAAAAGATAAAAGTTTGGTGTAAAATTTCAATTTTCAAAAGATCCCAAATAATGAGATTTGGCCCAAATACTAGAAAAAACTAGTATTTGGGAATTTGGGATATTTGCCAAAAATATTTGCCAAATAATGACAAATTGTATGGACAAACACTATATGCCAAATTTTTCCCTAAATATTATTTGGAAAATCTATGGCCAAACGGGCCCTAAGATTTGAGTATAAAAATATTTTAATAATACAATAGATGAAACTAGGGATGTGCAAAAACCGAACCGACCGATAAACCGAACCGAGAAAAGTGTTATTGGTTTATTGTTATTGGGTTAACGGTTTCTCAATGGTTTTATAAAAAAAAATTATCGGGTTATCAGTTCGGTATTGGTTTTCAATATTGGGTTATTGGGTAAACCGATAACCCATTAAGAGTTGAGACTATAGTAATTTACTACTTTTACATATACATACATATTAGTAAATATTAATCTCAATATCTTAATAGTTATGTCTTTGTCATCTAGCCATCAATTCATACTTCGTTGTGACTTTGAATTCACAATTTTACATTATACAAATCGTCAAAATTTAAAGTAAGAACCATATTCCTCTTGATTTCTATTTGTCTTACGCATGTATAGTTCTTTTCATGTTTGTTATTATTATTTATATTTTATGAGCTTTTGTAAAGTTACATTATTGTCTTGTCGTGACAAATTTATTAGAGAAATCATATATTTGTTTTATAAGCATTTTTTTATTGGTTAAACCGAAAACCAAACCATTAAGGACCAAAACCGATAAAAAATTATCTTATTGATTTAGCGTATTTGAAAACCGAAAACCGATAAACCGAACAGATAATACATAAAATCGAACCGAACAGACCGATGCACACCCCTAGATGAAACTGCTTAAATAGATTAGAAGTCTTGATTTTGAATCTTAAATATAAAAATATCTTTGATATGAAGCACATATTTTTCTGAATGAATTATATATCGCGCGAATTTAAATTAATTAAACTCCAATACTACCCGAGTCAATCAAGAAAAAACAACAAAATAAGGGTTTACTTCAATGTCATTTCTACTATTGTCAATTGGCCATCCAAACCAGTGGGTGAAACTTCTTAAAATTATTGATGACAATTGGTACTAATTCTTTTGGTTGTAACTATCCAATTGTACCTAAAAAAAAAATATATACCAAGAAAGAAAAATCATTTGGATGTTCAACTCACTTATTTATTATTGTTTCACAAATACAATTTAATTTTCAATTTTATTACTAGTGGTAATTGTACCGTTCAATTCCTTAGTGATATTGTTCACGTTTGACACAGTTCTGCACGATTTTAAAAGTTTATATTAAATTTAAACCTACACAATTTTAAAACATATTACTAAGATCTAAAAAAAAACTTTGTTTCCTAATGTGTCAACATTTATCCATGTTTTGCCGATGTGATTAATTACTTGGGATGCCTCGTAGACTATCTTTAAAGACTTTCGTCAAAACTTATTTGAACGCAAAATTTTGCTCTATCACCGTCCAAGAATATTGCATACAAAATAACACTAATATCATCTATAATAGCTCAACCCACCAATAATATTATTTGTCTTAAACTTTATGACAACACGATTTTAAAGCATGTTACTAAAGTATAAAACTTATTTTCTTAGGGAAAAGAGTTTGAAAAATACTTCAATTTGGTCTTACGATACCAAAACTTTATGGAGGACCTTTTACCCCCTGCACTATTTAATAGTGTGTTTTAAAGGTATATATGTGCCCACGTGGACACGTTACTATTTATAATTATGCAATATTTATGATGTCCACGTTGACACATATATACCTTTAAAATACACTATTAAATAGTGCAGGGTGATAAAAGGTCATTTCCAAAGTTTGATATCGTTACAACAATTTTGATCAAAATTCAGATATATTTTAGACCTTTTTCACTTTCTTATATGAACAACACTTTTTTCATACTTTTTAAATGTGATATTTGCCTATAATATCACAATAACATATATGCAAAAAAAAGAAGAAAAAAAGCTTTTCTATAAATACGAATTAGTAATAAAACCTTACACTCGTGTGGGCACACATCCCTAATATGGGACCTAATCTATTTTGTTCACATTTCTCCATCTTCATGTCCTCAAGAAATTATTTATGATAAATATAAAAAAAAAATATTAATCAGATATTTACACTAAATCAATAACAATATGATATTTTTCTTTCATACATATAATTTTTCATTACTTAACCACTATTTAGTGATGTTTTTTCTACTTTAGTTATATAGTCGTTTTGATCAAATTTTCAAAATATATTTGTTTCTGGGAAATGTTCTTTGTTATTTCTTGAGACTTGAGAGTAAGAAATAGTAAAATACTGCTTGACTAGTCTATTTGAAAATGACTTTTATCAATATTAAAATAATATTTTGTGTTTGACCAACATTTCAACATATTTTGAAAAAGAAAACTATTTTTTAAAACTGCTTCTACTATTACTTATATACACTTACTTTTTTCCTTGAAAACTTGGCCAAATACATTTTTTTTTTAAAATAATATCTTTTTGAAATAAAAAACACTTTTAACTTTGGCCAAAACACACTATTGGTCACTTTTAAAGTCAACAATTTGGTTCAATTTAATAACTCATTATCAGTACTATATTATCCAAATGCCCTTTCACTCATATCCCACCATTGAGTCTGCAATTTTCTCCACAAAAAAAATACATACAAATAAGTATTATTTTAATAAAAAAAATATTGTCCTAGATTAAATAACATTAGAAATTCAAGATGAAAATTAGGAGTATATTTTTTTAACTATCCTTTTATACTCCATCTTCTTAGATATAGTTTTTAATTTTTAATAAACTATATAATGCATTTATTGATATTTTTTATCAAGATAACACTAATAACCAGGCAAACAAAGAATACAATAATATAAAGACAAATATATATAACTCCAAAAAAAAAATCATAACATCATTATGCAGTAAACTTTTCCATCATTTTGGGGGCCTTTTTGTTGAAAAACATTATCCATGATAATTCATTAACAATATTTTGTGGTGCGTATTGTGTTATACCCCATCAAACGTACGTAATTTGAAAAAAATTGAAAGATGATTTGACAATATCATTGGAGTCGTTATACTTTGAGTGTGTACATGTATAATATCTCGCAAATTACATAGAAGATATAAATCACACTAGATAAATTAAACCCGAAGTAACGAGCTCGATTGAGAAGACGTTGACAGAGGGAGGGAGTCGATCCATATTCCCTCGCTTCCCTAATGGAGTCATCCTTATGAGCACAATTTATTTAATACAACTAATGGATTAAATAATTTTAGACAAGTTAATATTAATAATCAAATATAAAATAGAATAATTTGTATTTTTCAATTGAAATTATTATTCGTATTCCATTAACCAAACGATGGAAGTACATAGAACAATTATAATGGGTTACCCACAAAACCAAAGGTATAGGACCAACTCTACTTTAACTTCATTGTCCTATTTGTCCATGGATGGCCTTTGCCATCAATGTGTGAAACTCTCAATTGATGGAAATTATTGTACTAATTCATGTGGTTGTAAATAGGGAAAATTATGGAAATCCTATTACTTTACGAGTTTTATTAAATTTTAATGTGTTCAAATATATCTAGATATATGTATTTCGAGATACATGAGATTAAAATTAGATGTAATTTGTTTTAGCACACTATCTCCAAGTGTGTATCTGGTATGATTCACATATATTTGGGATACACGACTATCTCGTTCACTCTCATTCCCGTTTCGCTCGCCTTTCTCCTATTTTAATTACTTAATAGCAAAAATACATGTATTTAAATGTGTCTTCCTTAATATACGATAACAAATTATTAATTAATTGTAAGATACATAATTATTTAAAGGGTGTATATCTAATAATCAATCGAACCTTAAAATAGATCACATGAAAATTCCAAAAAAGGAAAAGAAGTAGGATAGTATGGGGTCATTTCTACACTTGTATGGGTTCCCAATCCAGTTTTTGGTAAAAAAAATAATTAAAAAAGTTATATTTTATTTTTTAAATATACCTTAGAAAAATGAAAATAATAATAATTCTAATAGAAGCAAAGAAAATAAATTTTATAATAAAATGATATCATTTTATATTGATCATCTCATTTTCATCCTTCGACACACCTTACCTTCGACCCCACATCGGAATTATTGATTAGTATTGGGATAATTAAGTTATCTCTATCAAAGGTAAAAATAATAATATAAAAATTAATCATCTTGAAATAAAACAATATAAATGACCGAAATTCTCATGCGTTCCCTCAAAATCCTTTTCTATTAAATAATAAAGTGGAGGGAGCATTTTTGTAAATAAAAAATGTATATTTAGAAATTGTGCAATGCGTGTATTATGTAATTATTATTGAACATGCATTTTACTTGGAAAAAAATTAAAATTTTATGAGTAAAAGTGAAATTTCTCCTAAAATTGATGTGAACCAGTTTTTAGACCTTGAATTTTTTTCTTTTAAGGATAGATAGATTTTCAAAATCGGATCCAAATTCTTTAACTAAACACTAGTTTAATTACCTTTTAAATTAGCTCATTTTTAAATCTTGAGTTTAAATATATATATCGAAAGAGTTTTATGACGCCATAACTTTACATCATATCAACATGAAATATATATAGTTCATCACATAATTATCACTTAATTAAAATGGTTAAGTGTATATATATTTACACTTTAACTTATAGTAACTATCATAGAATTATATTTCTTGTTTAAAAGTAAATTTGAAGTAGTAACGTTTGTTAGGAAATTGTTTCCTTTCACAAAACCTTTTTTTGAAAAAAAGTATTCCCAACAAACACTTTTCAGAAAGTTGGGCAAAAGTTTGTTAAAAGTCCAAACACAAACCAATATGTGAGAGCAAGGACGATTGAAGACAACAATTAAAAAAACGACGGTAAATCTTTCTTCATTCTTAATAAAAAAAAAGTAAGTCCGAGTCTTAGTAATAGAATCACTTTTTGATAGAAAGTATTTTACCTTTAAAGTAAGGATTTTTTCGCACAAAATCTGAATTAATCAGACTCAAAAACAAATATTGAATTCAAGATAAAAATACATATTAAAAGAAAGATGATTGAAGCAAGTCACTAGCTAACGTATGTCATGTTTAAATTGCTTCGGGGACTCCCTTTAAACTTTGTAGCCTTTGTATTACTAATTTAGGTTCTCTGTTTTCTTATTTGGTGTTCAATATTCATATCGAAACGAATGATTTTATCAAAAGTTTATGTTGGTTACCAATTTAAATTCAAGAAATAATGTTGGTGCTTAGTTTAAACACATTGTGCATGATTCATGAATAATGCATATATATTTTGACTTAGCATGACAAGGTAAGTTTAATGGATCATTTAAGGATGTAATGCAGTTGATGATGTTGCTTTTTTTTTAATCAAATGTTTTGATTTTGAGTTGTAAATATAAAAAATTTCTTTGGAGGGAGTGCTACCCCTGAAACGACTCTTATCCAATGTAAATTCAAATTAGTCGGACTCTAATATAAATATCAGACACCGAATAAGAAATAAATAATTAAAAAAGTAAGTTTAATGAAGGGGTTAAGTTAAATTTTTTTATCATAATTTCATTGTGTAAAGGATATATATATATATATATATATATATATACACACACTTTAGATAGGAGGTTATGTGACTCACATATTAGGATAGGAGATTAGTTAATTCGTTGAACTTTGTCTCGCTTATTCCTCTTTACTATTAATTATATTACTCGTGTGGTTTCTTTGTCCTTTCAGTTTGATTTTTATATATATATATATATATTGTTGTAGCTTGTTATGACGGTTGGTTAAGATGATTTGTCAGGTTGTCTGTAGTATTTTGCATTATTGTCTTAATTAATGTTATTTTCCATTATTCCACTGTTTCTTTTTGAGTCGAGGGCCTATTAGAAATTACCTCTACACTTAAGATAGTGATAATGTCTGCATACATCTTACTCTTTCAGATTCATTTTTGAGATAATTAATTTTAGGATAACTTATTTCTCAATTGAACAGTTCCTAACTATTTAATTCGGATCATATTTAAAAGTTATATTTTAAAATATTAGTCAAAATAAGAAACATGACAAATATTATGGAACGAAGAAAGAATATATGACTTGTTCAATTTAACTTTCCTTTATTGTTACTAATTCACTTGACAAAACAAACAAGCCCTTCCATCTCCTCTTACACTGTATTTCTCTATTTTTCCCCCTTTTTAATAATAACTTCTCTATATTGCCGGCGAAATTTGCCCGGAGATTTTGCCTGTTTTCCGATCACATCTCTCAGAGAGATTTGCTCAACAGTCTTCTTAATTAGCTCTCTCTTACTTTAAAGTTTTTGCTGTATACTTGAATTCCTCAACAACCCTTTTTACTTTTCAGTTTTTCCGGCTTTTTTTGGTATTGGTTTTGTGCTGAAATGAAAATAGCTGATTGGGTGAATTGTAAGAAATGTAGTTGAGCTGAAAAAGGGTGTTTTTTGGTGTGGGGTTTAGTTATTTTTCTGGGTTGTTTTGATTGCTGTTAAATTAAGCTAAAATATAGCTTGATTTCACTTTTCTGAGTGGAATTTGGGGAATAATTTTGGTCTTTGATGTATTTTTCATCTTTAATTTGTGAAGGGTGTTTGTGACGGAGAATTTTCTGTCGATGGAGGCTCGTAATTTTCATGGTCCAGTTGTGTCAAATATGGAGGTTGGTGGGAAGAAGAGTAGGGAGTGGGATTCGAATGATTGGGTGTGGGATGGTGATCGATTTACTGCTGAACCGTTGAATTCTCTGCCATCAGATTGTAGGAGTAAACAGCTGTTTCCTATAGGATCAGAGATTCCAGAAACTGCTACTGGAATCTTTAATGGTTTTTCATCTGGCGCAGGTGAATTGACATTAGGATTTGATGAACGGAGGAAGGAATTGGAGAAAAGGAGGCGGACGATTGTAATTGATGATGATGATGAGCAGAATGGTGAGGCTGGGTCTCTCAATTTGAAGCTTGGTGAACAGTTGTATCCTGTGATGGAAGGGGAAGTGGAAAAATGGGAAGGGAAGAATGGTAAAAAGACGAAAATTAGTGGGGTTTCATCGAATCGTGCTGTTTGTCAAGTGCAGGATTGTCGAGCTGATTTGAGCTGTGCTAAAGATTACCATCGACGACATAAAGTGTGTGAGGTGCATTCTAAAGCAGCAAAAGCTTTGGTTGGGAATGTTATGCAGCGTTTCTGTCAGCAGTGTAGTAGGTTAGTTTTTTAGTGGACATTTTGCATTTTGATGTGCTATTTGTTTTGTTATCTCTAGGTTATGAACCAGTTGAAATATTCTAATAAAATTAGAACCTTTGGAAACTGGATATATTATTTTTTCATATGACGAAAGATTTAGTTTGTTCCTTGTACTCTGATTATCGTGTTGTAGTATTGTAGTTTCTTTTCTGTTACTATCTGTGTTTCTTGTAGTTCCATTACTTCTTGTTGTAGATTATTTTTCCTTGAGCTGAGAGTCTATCGGAAACAACCTCTCTACCTCTTAGGTATGGGTAAGGCCTGCGCACACTCTAGAGCCCTCCCCAGACCCCACTTTAAGTGGGACTACACTGAGTATGATATTTTTAAATTTTGCGTCCATCTCATCTGAAAGGTGAAACTTTTAGAGAGGAGATAAATTTGATAACATATTCCTGGAAAATTGATCATGGTTTGATTGATATGATTACTTTTATCAGGTTTCATGTTCTCGAAGAGTTTGATGAGGGGAAGCGGAGCTGTCGTAGGCGTTTAGCTGGGCATAACAAACGAAGAAGAAAAACACATCCAGAAAATGTAGCTAATGGAGCCTCCGTGACTGATGAGGGGGGTAGCCACTACTTATTAATTAGTCTGCTGAGGATACTGGCCAATGTACAGTGTAAGTCCTTATATGAATTCCATGGTTTTCCTGCGCGATATATTCATTTCGTATGACAGAAGATGTTGGGCAAATTAATTAGGTGATAACATTTATATAATAAGGTGAGTTCTTTCACTGTATGGTGATTGGCTGAAGTGCTATTCTTTATGTGGTGCAAGAGGCTGAGAAAGAAAAGAATGTATAGTTATCCTTTGCCTGGTATAACAACGACTTGGTGAATGCAACGATGTGTATTCCATAACAGCAGTTTGTCTCTGGGAATAACAGTTGTTAAATCTAACTTATATTGGGTATTGCTTTTGGTGGCAGGAGAGTTGTTTGCATAAATTATATTAAGTTTGACTGGTTGAAACATCAGCACAGGTTCTTACTACCTAGTTTAGATGTTCTGTTATATCTAAAGGCTACACATGACATAGGGCATTGAGTCATGGACTATGTTGCTCGTACTCTTCAAAAATATTGACGGGTGCATGTCAGATTCTCCAAAGTGGTGCATTTTTGGAGTATCCGACACAAGAGCAGCAACATTTTTGGAGAGTCCTAGCAATATAGGTCAGAGATTAACAGCTGAATAATTGATGGCCATTAAAATAAATCTTGGTGGAAATTATCTATTGATGCTTCTCTACTAGAACTTTAGCGACCAATACGTTTGGACTAGAACAACTGTTTTGGCATGTTTTATTCTCCAACAAGCTTTTGGGTTCCAGTGTTCCACAAGAATCATGATAATGTATAGGCACATAGATACTTATTTAGAGATTTTGCTTTAAATGAGTTGGAGGAGTTACTTTCTGGCTTCCTCTCATTGTGAAATGCAGTCAATAGCTCGGAGCAAACTAAAGACCAGGATCTATTGTCACATCTGCTGAGAAACTTAGCTAGTCTGGCTGGTACAGCTAATGAGAGGAACACATCGAGCTTGTTGCCTGCACCTTTAGATCTGCAAAACACAGGGACATCTATGGAGGCTCCAAAAGAGGTCTGCACTAGATCCAAAAATTGATAAAACCCTTTCTCCCTTCAGCTTCTGATTGGATTAATTTGCAGGACTCTCTTAGGCCTAATGGGAATTGTTTGACTAAACCTGCATCAGAAGTGACAGAGAAGAGAATGGACACGGGCACGAGTGATGCTGAACGTGGAATTTCACAAAATCCTCGTGCTTCACAGCCTGAGACTATGTGTTGTAGAAAAGAGAGCTTACCTATCAATGCAAATGCCCCAGTCACCACATCTGCACCGTTGAAGCTAAATATTGATTTGAATAACATCTATGATGATTCTCAAGGTGGCATTCAAAAGTTGCAGAATTTTGGTGCCTTTGCAAACCCAGGGGCTGGATCTTCTGGCCGTCCTCTATGGATAAGTCATGACCCTCACAAGTCAAACTCCACAAGGACAAGTTGGAACTCAGGATCCACCTCATCCCTTTCACCATCTAGTTCAAGTGGAGAGGCTCAGGTATGTGTTTTTTGTTTTCTCTCGGTGTTTACCATTGTACTTATATGCAATTTGTTTAGCTAACAGACATGTTTATTTGGAGTGCTGATCTTTAGCATCTAATTTGTTCGGGTAGTAGTTCTCAGAATTTTCTCCTGTTTTCTCTCCTTTCTTTATGAAGTACATTTGCAGCTGTAACATCCACATTATTGTTTTATTTGTCTTTTGCATGTTTTTTTTTTGGGTAGGAGGAATGAATTGTTGTCTTAATGTACTTAGAGCAAGTTTTTAGGACTGAGTTGTTAACAGAAGGGCCTATGGTGCTATGTCTGAAATTTCTGAGTATCACAATACTACAAACAAAATTAATCCAAGGAGGACGTTCTAACATGGCCCAGACTTGAGGGCTGTCACACCCCAAAGTAGAAGGGAGGTACTGACACCTGATACCTTAATCTTAGCATCAACCGACTTACCACATTCTATGCATGGACAGAATCATAACAATATGAACACATTTCACACATCTTGCAACCAATAGCCTAAATGTTTGAAATATCTTAGAACACCATAAATTCAAAAATAGTCATTCATACATACGATCTGAAACTTAAAAAAGATCAAAACATAAGTTGAACCCACTACGTCTATGGAGCTTCTATGACATCACGTATGAAAGAATGCTCCGGACACCCCCTCTCCCAAAGAGATGATAAAAGACTAGCCACCACGATCATGAAGTGGGCCTCGTCCAAACACTTACATGAACTGAACAACCACCATATGTACATCATGGTGTTCAATCTATGCCTGACCAGCTAGGCCGTATGGTTTCTATGTGGGAGTTTGCTAGCAATATAAATGACCATTAGACTACATTACTACACCAGTCAATGTAGTTTCTAGGCATTGAATCTGTAAGTTCTAATACCCTGTTTGAATCTTATGCCCCTTGCATAGTTTTCCTATTTTTCTTGTTCCGTAGGTTTCCATCAACTCCGAATCGCTTTAGACTTCATACAAATAATCTGCCAATCGTATTTCCATCATTTCAATACATTGAACCATTTATGTAACACACAATTTAAGCACAACTTGAGCTTAAATGCATCCTAAAATTTCTGGAGCGCTACACTCCATCATATATTTGTACAAAAGGTGGACAACATGTTATAGAATGATAAGTGTTTGTTTTAGATTCATTTCTTTTTGTTTTGACAGAAAGGTTAGTTTTATTGATGAACCAGTAGTAAGATGGTGCTGCAATGTTACATCCAAAAACCAAAAACCAAAAAATCCCTTCCAATTATGCACTCCAATTTGCTTTCCAGAGAAGCCCAAGACATAAATAAGACCAGTTTTGATGATATATCTTGAAATTGAAAACCATGACTCTAGTAGGCTTCTGTCATGGTTGTTCTCAACTATGCATTAAATTCCAGTTAGTAAAGTAGCCTAATAATACTTTCAGCGATCAGCACTTGCACTTCTCCTTCAAAATTGGCTGCCTGTAATCCTAACCAGGATTCACCACTTCCACAAAATATGGTAAGATTGATCCTAACCAGGATTCAGTACTTCCACGAAATATGGTAAGATTATGATGTTGACTTATCCAATCTGCCCTGCTGTATAGACACATTCCATAAGTTTCTCCAATGTTGAGCAAAATTAATCTGTATTTGCCCACCACTACGATGTTCCATAAGTATGCTCTTCCGAGCTCTATCAGCCGTCTGTCATACAGGCTGCTGAATTTACTTGTGAGATATGCAATTGGACCGTTCCTTTGTCACGTGAACTGCTGGCTGCGAGATATGTGATTTGCAGTAAAATCCATTCTCTTAGAGAAACATTTGGTTTGATTGTATTTTTGGTAAAACAAAAAAATATTGTTGATGTTTGGTAAATAAGTTTTTCGAGTTTGAATCAATGTGTTTTTATCATTAGATTGCTCTAGGCTGTTTGTGCCTGTAGGGCTAGTCAGATACCGAGAAGAAATGTTCAGTGAGTTTGATTGCTAACAATTGATGCATCAATGTATAAATATGGTTTGTCTCTTAAATACAAGATTGTGACTAATTTTCAGAGTCGAACGGATCGTATTGTCTTTAAACTTTTTGGGAAAGATCCTGGTGAAATTCCCACAGGCTTGCGGAAGCAGGTATTTTGGTTCTCTTGCTATAATATGCTTCTATGGAAGTGTTCTCGTATTTCTTTCATCTCAATATGAAACCCAACCTTCTCTATTCCTGGACAATCTGCAGGTTCTTGATTGGCTATCACACAGTCCTACAGATATTGAAAGCTATATTAGACCTGGTTGTATTATATTAACAATATATCTTCGGATGGATAAACCCATATGGGAGGAGGTAACTTTTTTTTTCCTAAGAAATCTATCACTTCATTTTCTGAGAGGAACAATGGATCAACAAAAGTTCTATCTGGGTTTGTTAATTCAAAATAAAGGGAAAGGAAAGAGAAATCATGTTGGCCAGAGTGGACATTAAATTTCATGATACTTGAAATGATGGTATTACTTTAGTTATCCCTTAAAGTTGTGTTTTATATGAGCTATTTGTAGTACTTTTAATGAAATGAAACTAGCAAATTAAATTTACTCAGGCCACACATCTGCTCTTTCCTTTTCCTTTTCTGTTTCCTTATGTTCCGTTAAGGTTTTAATCTAACAAGTGTTGCACCTAATTGTTTTCCCTTTGCAGCTTTATTGTGATCTTAACTCTAGTTTGAGGAAACTTCTTAATGCATCCGCTGGTTCATTTTGGCGAACTGGATGGGTTTATTCTAGGGTGAAGGATCGAGTGGCATTTTTGTTTAATGGTATATTTGCATCTGTCATTGTATCCTTTCTTGATCCATGTTCTCTCCTGTCATGTCTTTTTATCCACAGTTACGCCTCTGATATGAACATCAAGTCTTTGTTTCTGTACTACAGGGCAGGTTGTTCTGGACACTCCCTTGCCAAGCCATAGAAGCTGTGGGATATCAATCATCAAACCTATAGCAGTTTGTGCCTCTGAAAGAGTTCAATTTTTGGTCAAAGGCTTTAACCTATCTCGTCCCACTACAAGGTACCTTTGATATTTGTTTGATCCTAAAGGCATTTTCCTTTTTCTATTGATCTCTGCTTAGCTGGTTGGAGCATGTTGAGCTAGTTAATTGATTCTTGGTTTGTCTCCACCTTCCGTTTAGGTTACTATGTGCCATGGAAGGGAAATATCTCGTTCAGGGGAATTGTATTGATATGGTGGTAGGAGCTGATTCTTGTATGGACCATAATGAGATCCAGTCCCTTAGTTTTCCTTGTACAGTGCCAAATGCTACTGGAAGAGGGTTCATTGAGGTGATTTTTTTTCTCCTTAATGCTTATTCTTTTCCCTATCCCGGAGCAATCCTGTTTGGATTATTGTGAATGGAATTTGATGCTCGTTGGCTTGCTGATGACTCTCAGTTTTATGTTATAAGTAAATTCATTGAAGATTCAAGGAGAAGGATCAACTTTTGGTCTCTATGTGCACAGTAAACCTAGGCTTGGGTTGATAAAATATAAATGTATAAACCTATCAGGAAAAAAGAAAAAGGAAAATCTATTTGTTTTTACCTCATTGGAACATGCAAACTATTATATACTCTTATTTTTGGTTGGACCCCCTGTTACCACCATGTGTTGCTTTTCATTAGATCACAGATTCTGGTTCATACTTCAGGTATGTAGTTACCTGATAAAGTAGATTGTCTGAGTAAATCCTTATATCTCAATCTCCTTTTTCTGCATAAAATTAACTATATTGGATACACTTTATTCTATTTCTGAAATGTAGGTTCATTATCTTTGACAGGTTGAGGACCATGGTCTTAGCAGCAACTTCTTCCCATTTATAGTTGCAGAGAAAGAAGTTTGTTCTGAGATTCGTACATTGGAGAGCATTATCGAGGTTGCTAAAATGGCCGATGGTTTTCTGCGAGGAACTGAAGAATTTCAAGCCAGGGACCAAGCTCTGGACTTTTTACATGAACTCGGTTGGCTGCTTCATAGAAGCCATTTGAAATTTAGAGTGGGTTCTGGTGCCAGCTTGAATCTTTTCCCTTTTCAGAGATTCCATCGGCTTATAGATTTCTCCATTGACCATGACTGGTGTGCTGTAGTAAAGAAACTGTTGGATGTCTTCTTCAATGGCGTTGTGGATGTAGGAATACAGTCATCACTTGACATTCCATTGCAGGAGGTTGGCATCCTTCATCGAGCTGTGAGGAGAAAGTGCAGATCTATGGTAGATGTCCTCTTGAAATATCATCATCATGGAGCTTTTGACAAATCAGGACTACAAAAGCAAGAAGATGATCGTGGCTATTTATTTAGACCTGATGCAGTGGGTCCTGGGGGTTTGACTCCACTTCATGTTGTTGCTAGTCTTGCTGGCTATGAGAATATTTTGGATGCTTTAATTGATGATCCAGGACAGGTATATTTTCCTTTTTCTATTATGTGCATTTGGGTCTTTTGCAATGAAAATAGACGGTCCCCTCAATCCACAGAAAGGTGTGGTTTTGTGTGTGTGGGACTGGAGCACGATAAGATCAGCAATAGCCTTCAGTCTTTTCCTTGTTATCAGGATTGATATATTAGCACTCTAATCCAGGGTGGCTCTAGAAATCTGAGTATTTAAGTATTGGCAGCCCCTCCCTGACAATATGTACTTTGGTTACTGTAACGGGACTTGACCACCTGAACCAAGATACCTCTGCGAAATTCACTTCTCGATGGACCTTTTGATATGTTCCAACCTCTAAGAAGAAGTATGCATAGCTTTTTGTGCTCTTCACTTGAGCTAATTAGGATGTATGATGTGACCTAGTTGGGTTTATCATCATTGCCTTAACAATTGAGGAGCAAAAACACTCATGCAGTTAGGGGTCATTTGGTTGGAGGTATTACGAGAACTAGTACAACCATGAATAATACGCATTAAGTAATACAATCATCTATGTATTATTTATACAAGATTAGAATGTGGAGTAAGAATGCGCTTGTTCGCAATACGGAGACAAAAATGCCCTTAAATTGTGGAGGACTCCTAACCAGGGGCGGACCCACGTGGGTTCTAGGGGGGTCACCCGAACCCCCTGACAAAAAAATACATTGTATATAGAAGGTAAATTTTGTGTATTTATGTGGATATATATATTTTGAACCCCCTTAAAGACAGAGAAACTGATAGCTCAGTGGCAGGTCCCCTTGAAATTAAGCTTCATGTCGCGCGTTCGAATCCTTGTGTTAGTGTTTTATTTTTTTCCTCTCTTAGTTTCAATTTTTTTTTTTTTTAAATTTTCAGTTCCGTTTTTCACTTTTTTAATTTTATTTTATAAACATGCTAAAAGTGTGGTTTTAAACCCAAAAAAAATCAAGGGTCTGCCACTAAAACTATATACTACTACTTTCTTGAAATTTTGTTTTGTCGGCTTATTTACACGTTTATACTTTTATTTTTCGAACCCCCTAACGAAAATCCTGGGTCCGCCATTGCTCCTAACTCTGTAAATTGTGCTTGCTCCGACTTAGTGCTAGACTATTTTTCCTTTATCAATATGATCACAATTTACCTGTTTAAAGAAAACAAAGATGCCTTTAGAGTAGATAATCCTTACAAAGTATTCCAGATATTATTACTCATCATATTACAATCCCTACATTATTATTCACCGTGTAATTATCCATTTATTATTATAATACCGTACAAACAACTCCTACATTATAATTTCCGCATAACTAGCATGTAAACCAAATGACCCCCTATTAGTTCATAAATACACATCCTTGCTTTCCCTGAATAAGGGACTTCAACTGTTTTCTCTTTTCTAAACTATGACTTCTCTTTGCAGTTTAGAGTATTTTTCTGCAACCTGCTCTTTCTTAGGCTTTAGTTTTTGAGTAAATATGTCTCTGTAACTTGCTTCAAGGTTATGGTCATGAGTGTTTTGTTGGAATGTGTGACCATCTCATTAAAAGCTTAAACCATTAGAGAGAGCACACTTTTACTATTTAATTGTATTCTCAACACATCTCCTCATGCGCGGCCTTGATTCTTTTTCATGAGCCAAGCATGTGGAAATTCTTTTAATAATGGGTGGTGGTAAGATTCTAAACACATCCCCTCACGTGCGGCCGCCAAGCACGTAGAAATTCTTTTTGATACCATGTTGAAGTGTGTGACGCACTGTTGTGAAAGGCGATCACCTCGTTGCCAATGGCGAGAGGCGAGGTGACCCTTCATCGCCTTTTAGCTTTGTGGCGAGGCGATCTTCCAAAGGCGACAAAAGGCGAGAGGTGAGAGGCAAGAAAAGTGAGAAAGGCGTCGCCTTTTGTATTTTCTTAAAAAAAGGCGACCAATTTTGGGTTTNCCGCCAAGCACGTAGAAATTCTTTTTGATACCATGTTGAAGTGTGTGACGCACTGTTGTGAAAGGTGATCACCTCGTTGCCAATGGCGAGAGGCGAGGCGACCCTTCATCGCCTTTTAGCTTTGTGGCGAGGCGATCTTCCAAAGGCGACGCCATGGCGACAAAAGGCGAGAGGTGAGAGCAAGAAAAGCGAGAAAGGCGTCGCCTTTTGTATTTTCTTAAAAAAAGACTACCAATTTTGGGTTTTAAAAGTTAAAAGGTAATTTTAGGGTTTACGACTAGACTCCTCCGGTGACCAACCAAACTTTTCCGGCTACTCCAAAGTCCAATTCTACCTCTGTTTTGACTTTTGTTTTGTTTTTTTCTCATTCAAATTCTAGACTTTTAGTATGTACGGTCTATTTTCAGTTTTTTTCAGTTTCTGAATTAAAATATTTGTGCTATTGAGATTTTGATTATTTACATATGCAATTAAATATTTTAATTTTTTGGTAAATTGGTGCCGCAATTCAAAAAGGCGCTCGCCTTTTATCGCCTTTCGCCATTTAAAACACTGGCTTGACCATTTCATCTAAAAGCTTAAGCTATTAGAGAGAGCACACTTTTATAATTTTAATGTATTCTCAACATGTTCAATTGCTGAATAAGAGGCACTCTAGTATATTCATGTACACAAGGATGCTTGTGTTGTAGATCTTTCCTTGTTTTATTTTCTGGTTCCATTGTTTGGAAAGAAATGAGTTAGGCAGGTGTTTCAAGGAGCTCATGAATGATAATTGTTTTCTTCAGGTGGGAATTGAAGCTTGGAAAAGTGCCCGTGACAGTACCGGACTGACACCCAATGATTATGCATGCCTGCGAGGCCATTACTCATACGTCCATATGGTCCAGAAAAAAATCAATCAGAAACCAGGTGACGGACATGTTGTTCTTGATATCCCTGTTTCGTTGTTGGATAGCAATCTCAAGCAGAAACTATCAGATGGTCATAGGTCGGTAAAAGTAACTAGCTTTCAAACTGAGAAGTCTTTAGGGAAACCAATTCACCGACAATGCAAACAGTGCAAACAGAAATTATCTTATGGAAACTCAGGAACATCACTTGTATACAAACCGGCAATGCTTTCAATGGTTGCAATTGCTGCTATCTGTGTTTGTGTAGCTTTGCTATTCAAAAGTTCACCGGAGGTTCTTTATTCGTTCAGACCCTTCAGATGGGAGCTGCTGAAGTATGGCTCCATCTAAAATAAGGTATAGCCTTATGTTTTAAGAAGATAATATAGAAATGCCATGGCTTGTTTTTTCTTCTGAATTAATATGCCACGATATAATTGGGAGAGCTCCAACTCTGTATATTTATTTTGTCTAATTTATCATAATATTATACATAAGAAGCTTTAACTGCAAATAGGAAATTTATTCTTTTTATAAGTTGATAGCACTACTTGAACAGGACTGGCCACTGGGTTTGTAGTCGTGGACGCCTCAGATCTGACCCCGAATATGTTGTGTGAGATGAGTAAATTGCTTTGTATTTTAACTATATGGACTGCTAAATGTCTGCATCTATGGTTTGAGCACACATTTTTCTTGCTATATTGATCTTCCTTAGCTAGTTAGCTTCCACTTAGGTAAAATCTGGACAAGTTATTACATTTTTCATCAACATTGTTTCTTTTTAGCTGTTCTTTATTTGTCTTTGTATAGTTTTTTAGGAGTCCGGAGCCTAAAGGGCAAAAAAAATTGACAAAAATTTTAAAAGGCCACATTTAATTTTTTTCTAACCAAAAGGGCTAAATCGCCGCTGACGCAGCGATTTAGCTTTGACGCTATTAACAGATCAAAATCTGGCAGCGATTTTGTCCAATTTTTATTTTAATTAATATTTTTTGTTAAATTGGCAGCGATATTTATAAAAAAAATATTAAGAAAAAATTTCCACCAAAAAGGCAGCGTTTTCTAAAAAATATAAATTTTTAGTCATTTTGATGTCGACTAGTTGGCAGAATAAATTCCACCAAAAATCTGCCATGCGGGGATTTTTTTAAAAAAAGGAATAACGCTGCAACAACAACAATTTTGAAAAAAAAATAAAATAACAAAAATCGCTGCCATGGCAGCGATTTCTAAATAATTTTTTTTTTTTGCAAAAACGCTGCACGGGCAGCGATTTTCTGAAAAAAAAATAAAATTGGACAAAATCGCTGCCTTTGTTAACGGTATCAAAGTAAAATCACTGCGTCAATAGCGATTTTGCCCTTTTGGTTAGAAAAAAAATTTGATGTGCCCTTTTAAAATTTTTGTCAAATATTTTTGCCCTTTAGGCTCCGGACTCAGTTTTTTTAGTATAATTGTCAAACTTATGATTTCCTATTTGTACCTACTTCAGCTACTACTTGTTTGAAAATCTTTATCAAACATATTGGAAGGAATATCTATTCAAAATGTCACTTGAAAGTTCTAGTATTGCTAGTGTTTCATGATATAAAAGATTAAGTTGCGCGGACTTCTCACTTTTGATGCGCAGTTGTGTTGGATTAACATGCTATTTTAGAGAATTCGATATGCATCTATTGACATTTTTGAAAAGTCTAAGCAATATCGATGAAAGGTAAATTCAAGTGATTTAAACTAAAATTGTTTGCCCTCTCCTCGTATTAAGAAGCAAGTGCAGAACACGATAGTGTAGCGTGTAAAAGAAACTCCTGTATATATTTGGGCTCCTATGAATCAAATCACCAAATGGTGAGTTAATGGGAAAGTAGGCCAAGGACAATATTTTTCATCTCCAATAGATCTTTATCAACATACTATATTTTTTATAAAAAATTATAAATGATTTTACTGGTTTCTAATAATTCAGATTTTTTTTATATATATAAACTAAAAATCAAACTTAATGCATTCTATTCTATTTCCAATATTTCAAGAGCATTTTTATTTTGCCTATTTTCCTTCTTTTTTTCCAGTGGACTTGTAAATTAAGAAGCCTCAAATCACTCCCTCCGTTTAATTTTTATTCGAAAATAAATTTTTATTTTTAATTATCACTTTTAATATTTTAAAGAAAAATACTTATCGTTTTCTATTTTATTTTCACCATTAATTATTCATTTTTTAAGAACTAAAGTATACATCAACTAGTATAAATATCACGATAAAATACTTATTTTAATATTATTTCTAAAATGATTTATAAAATTCAATATGAACAATTAAAACTAAAGAGAATATTGAAAACACCTCTAAATTATTAATTTCATCCCTAAGTACAACAGTCTTAAAAACACTCCTTTCTCACTAACTAAACTTACATACACGTATGATTTGCTTTATATGAGTAAAATATATCATTAAATTCTCGTCTAGTTTAAAAGTGTTTTTAACACTTTTTTCGACTTTTTATTAAGAATCACATGTTCTTACAAGAGTTTGAAACCACTTGTTATAGTATATAATAGATGTATGTAAATTTAGTTAGTCAAGTTAAGATATATTTAAAAATTATTAGTAGTTTGAAAACAAAATTAATAATTTATGCCAAATTTGAAATGTTTTTAATACTATACTATACCTCAATTAATATAAGAAATACTACTCCCTCTATTTTACAAACAATGATCTCCTTTCCTTTTTAGTCAATTTAAAAAAAATGACCTTTTTCCTTTTTTGGTAACATTTTACTTTTTGCTTTCCACGTGACATGTTTAAGACCACAAGATTAAGGGCAATTTTGTACATTTGACATAACTTTAATTTAGGACTACAAGATTCAAAAGTTTTCGTTATTTACTTAAACTACGTGTCAAGTTAAACCAGGTCATTCTTTGTGAAACGGAGGGAGCACTATTTATTTAACTCTTGGTGTCGAATCGAAGAAATTTCCATGGCGGCTCGGCAAATTCAGAAGCGAATTCTGAGTCTTCTCTCTACTAAAACCTTCATCTCTCAAGGTATGCTTCCCCTCTAGCTTTTGCACAGAGAGTTAATAAGCCCCAATTCTTAGACTTTTTTTATTATAGGTTAAACTCTGAGCTTTATCATTCTGTATTCAATGTTTTCGCAATCAGTATAAACCCTGAAAATAATGTCTTTTTTTTGTTTTCTATTTTTGATTATTTCATGATAGGCTAAGCTAGTGAGGCATAGAGGCAAATAGGGTAATTTTTTTTGATGTATTTAGTTGTTTGGAAGTAAATGAAGTGAGTTAGGAGGATTTCTCTACTATGATCTCATTTATAATCTTTGTGTATTGTTTGAATTTATGCTTAGTTATTATTATTATTATTATTATTATTATGTTATTAGAGGTTGTGGATTTGGGGAAGTGAAGGCACGTGTCAATTGAATTTTGAGGGTGTTATGGTAGAAAAGAACATAATTTCCTGTTGAAATGTTTCTAAATCTAAAATTTGGAAACAATTTCAAATGAACTATTGGAGAATAACACAAGCGAAGGAAGCGTTTTGTGGAATGTTTGGTTGCTAATTAAGCCTTCTTTCATACCAAACACGCCTGGAAATCATCTTTCTGAGTTATTTGAGAGTGTTGAGTTAGCATAACGGGATTTGAGATGTCTAGGGTTAAATTGAAAGGCATTGAGTTTCTAGATATGTCCTCGCTAAGGTGGTTCGACTATCATGAGTGAGATTCCTATGTGGCTGTTTTAGGGAAGAATGTATAAGCTCCCCGTTGTGGCTCTCGGGGCTTGATGCTCAACCAGCACTCTTATCAGTGGTACATTATGTGATGCATATGTGTGAGTTAATACATATTGAAGCAATTCAATAGTTTCATCATTGAAACTATCTGACTTGAATCTTTTTGTGTTGTAAAGAAGTCCTAACTCATTTTGTTTAGATTGTCCATGTTTTAATTCTTACTAAGACTTTTAAAGGTTGACTCTGAAGTTTGAGTAGTGGTTGTTTCATTGGTTCGGTAATTTCTTTCCCAATTCCGACCTCGAATCGATATTCAAATCCCAATTTAGCCTCCCTTAAACCTAGGGCAAAATCACCCAATTTCTACCCATAATCCATGATTTAGATGCTAAAGTTAGCGTAGATTCATGTATAATCGTCTCCTCAACGTTATATGACATTCCTTAGTCGATTCTCTTTCTGTCTTTCCCGTCCATAACTTTGGTCTCCCAAAATTGTGTTGGAATGTTGAGAATCCTTAAAAACAACCACTTCATACCCAAGTCACTGGCCCTCAAGTGGCTAAGTCCGCAATTACGAGGTCCCTCTCGCAAACACGGCTGCACCAGAAAAAATAAAATCTGCAACATGCTTAAATGTGAGATCCTGCATCAAAATCACCCGAGCTCCTCAAATCCCTAACATCCAGCAGGTCCCAAAATACTATATGGACTTAAAGGAAGTCTCAAATCATGGGATGGGATTCAATTACTCAAAATGAAGGGTGGCGTTCGGACAAACTTTTCTTATATTAGAAGCAATTGACAATTGAAATAATATGATTTGTTATCCTCAGTTGTGTGTAATTTATCCTTTTGATGTTTTTGTTAAAATATTATAATTACTCTGCGTTGTGCATCTCCACCTGTTTTTTGTGAAGAACTTGTTACTGAGATTCTACCGCGTTTCTTATTTTTTCCAGGATTACCATGGAGTTCTGTTTCTCCTGCAAGGTCATCTTTTGGCATGAACAATATATGCTCAAGACGGTGTTTTCAAACAGTGACAGAAATCACCAAGGAGGCTGTTGAAGTAGGGGAAAGTAATAAAGATTGCGATCCAGATACCAATACCAATTCTGCTGCTGCAGTTGTTTCTAGTATCATGAAAGAGACCACATACAAGTACACTGTGCAATCTAATCTTAAAACATCCCCAAGACATGACCTGATGATGATCTTCACTTGCACAGTATGTGAAACCAGAACCATGAAAACAGTTTGTCGTGAGTCATACGAGAAAGGTGTAGTGGTGGCTAGATGTGATGGTTGTAAAAACATACACCTTATTGCTGATCGTCTCGGGTGGTTTGGTGAGCCTGGTAGCGTGGAAGACTTCCTGGCTGCTCGTGGAGAGGAAGTGAAAAAGGGCTGTGTTGATACTTTAGGTTTTACACTCGAAGATCTGGCAGGAAAGAAATCACTGGAAACTATTAGGGGAGCAGTAGAATCCAAATCTGAGATTTAGAAGTCAAATCTGGAGATTGAAATTAAACAAGTTGATTTTGTAATGAACATTCAATATGCAAGTCTATAGTTGCTTTGGCAATGCTTACAGCTTTTATTTGCTTATAAATAGACAAATTTAAGACTTATTTATGAAAATCCAGTAAGCTTCAACCGACAGTTAAAGTAAGGAGGATTGTCCAAGTCTTATAAGGAGCTCATGTTCTCATACCTGTGCGATGTGGAACATTCTCATCTATAGAAGTCCTTTATAATATATTGATCATGAAATGATTAAAGTTACTGATTTATATGTATACCATATGATTAAACATGTATTTTAGAAGAGCTTTTAAGAAATATCAAATTAGGTTGGACTGTTAAATTTGATAGGGAAGGATTAGCAAGAAAATATTAATAAGGTTGTGTTTGGTAAAGAGGAATATATATTTTAAATGATCAGTTAAGGGCTCTCATGAAGATGACATGCCGGCATACTAGAAGAGACAAGATTAGAAATGAAGATATTTGAGACAAGGTAAGGATGACTTTTATCGTAGATAAGATGAAAGGAGCGAAACTGAAACAATTCAACCATGTGAAGAGAATAGGTGCAGATGTCCTAGTGATGATCTTTGTCACTATGTGAGGTTGATTGTGGTGAGCTTTAGAAGAAAGTAGAGGTAAGTCGGACATATGACACATTTCCAGCTTATCGAGGACATGACCTTAGATAGAAAGGTATGGAGGTCGTGAATTAGAGTGGTAGGTTAGTAGATAGTTAAGTGTCGTCTTATTATCCTATAAGGTAGGTTTCTCCTTTCATTCCAATAGTATTAACATCATTTTCGTAGTTTTTGGTCCCTCGATTTTTGCTGCTACATGTAGTTTATTGCACTTTGACTATCCTTTTGTTTTGTTGTGGTTTTTGTTCTTTTTCTCTATATGCTTTAGAATGCCTTCAATATTATTGTGTTATATTCATTACTTATTTTCTCCTTTTTAATTTGCTTTGATATATGTTATTTGTACCGAAGATTTTTCGGACATAATCTTTATATTTTTGAAAAATAAAAGTACGATCTACATATATTCTACCCTTTCATATTACATCCATAAGTTTACACTGAATATATTGTTGTTATTAGAATGTAAATATTTTGATTACTTGTCAAATACAAAGAGGAGTAAGAAAATATATTATATCTTTATTTAAAATACTTTACCCTTGTTTATTCATTAAATATTTACTTCATATAATTGAGGTATTTGTAGTTTTCAAAAACAATCACTACTAAGGACAAAATGAGAAAATACTATTAATTTTGTCTTGAATTTTTGAAGTAATATTATCACTGTCTATCTTTACTTGTCTAGTATCACCTTTTGAATATAAAAATTCAGTGTTCTGAAAAATACCTAATAGTTAATGATAAAGGTTAAATTATAAACTAAGTAATAAAGTATTTTTAATTTTGAAAAAATAGATAAATAAAATTAAATATCTACTTTTAATATAATCAACAAGAATAAATAATTTGATACCACTATATATCCCGTTTGGCCATGCGATATAGTATCCTAATATGGAATCATGAGATGAAATTGAAGTTTTGTTTGGACATGCGCTATGTAATTTTTGTGTTGTATATTTTCTCATAAACATAAAAATTCCATAAGTTGTAAAACTATTAAAATAGCCCCAATTGTTTATTCAATCTTATCAAATAAATAAAAATTTATAAAATCGCATAATAAATTATTACAAAGCTATTTGTTCTCCACTTAAGTAATTGTTTCATCTAACTTTAATTTGATTAAAAAAAATTGAGCATAAATTGTAGTGTACTAGTCTTTAATATAATCCTTTCACATAGTATAGACAATTTCCTCACGTTGAACTTGCATTTCTCGATCATGTGACCGAGAAAACGAACCAACATTGTTACTTTGAGCCATTTGTTGGTCAATATCATCCGCAACTATATTTTCATGCTCATAGACAGGGGCGGACCCACGTGGTATCGAGGGGGTTCATCGGCAAAAAATAACACGGTATATATGGTAAATTTTCTGTATTTTTGTAGATATATAAATTTTGAACCTCTTCAATAACAAAGAGAAATTGATGGCGCAGTGACAAGTACCCCTGAAATTAAGCTGTAAGTCATCGGTTCGATTCCCAGTTTAGTTTTTTTTTTTTGTACTTTAAAAAATGTGCTAAAAGTTTGGTTTTAAATCCAAAAGAATTCAAGGTTTTCATTTCTAAAGGCTTATTTACACATTTATACTTTTATTTTTTGAACCCCCCGAACGAAAATTCTGGGTCCCCCACTGCTCATAGACCATAAATATTTCATCACTTTAACAATCGGTTGGTGTGAGTTAAAGTCACTATATGTTGGTGAGAATAATAAATTTTATGTCGGTGAGAATAATAAATTTTTAAAAGTAATGATATGATTATAAATTTTATTTACATATGAAATAAATGGCTAGTAGATATAAATGTGGGGTTGTTTTAACAAAATATAAACTCGTGGATCAATTTTTGTATTAAAATATCTCAAATCATGATATGAAATTACCACATAATTCCATATCATGGTTTTTGGAGAATATGAAATCACATCTCATGATATGAAATCATGAGATGGAATCAGCGTAAAATCGCATGTTCAAACGCTGATTCCATCTCACGATACCATATTGTGATATAATATCGCATGGCCAAACGCCTACTTATAAATCACAATATATAATTTGAGGGCAGAGACATCAATGATCAATCCGTATACGTTGATCCCAAGTTAATCTCAGCCGTAGATATCCCTCTTGTAGTATCAAGTAGTGACCCGTCTCGTGAAACGGGTCAAAAAAATGCTGTAACCGAAAAAAAGTTGAAAGAACTCTTATATTTCGTCATCATCAGCTGAATTAAGTTCTCTCAGCCTGAATTTCAACGGAGCTCCGACCAGTTTCCGCCGCAGCTAAAGGTCAGCTTCCGTTTCTCTTCTCCCCGCCGGTGAAGTTAGTGTATGCTCAATTTTCGTTTAATTTCTTCAAAATTCATGCATTTTCTACACTAAGAACATGTATGAATTGGAGTTGTTTTTTGGGGAAAATATTGACCTCATGAGTTTACTGAGTTGTTAGTATATATGTCTGTAAAATTTCAAAATTGAAATGCAGGTAGTGGAAAATTTAGGCCTTTTGTTTTCTACTGGATTAGGTGAATTGGTTATTGATTACATTGGCACATTTTGTGCCTAATTACTGCTAATTTTAAGTGAAATTACAAGCTCTTTCTTGTTAAAATGTTTACTTGGTTGGAATTGATTTGGACTAGAATGATTAGTTCATCTAATCACTCCTAATTGAGATATGAGTATACTGGGTTGCACAAAAAGTGGTCTTGGGTATTGAAATAACGAAAAGACGAATGCACTAGCTTGATATTTTGGTATTATTCCACATAGAATAGCTTTAGGATTTTCCAGTGAAGATTTAGTTAAGAATAGAGTTTAACTTGTTTTATAAATTAAAAATAGCTTTTCCAATTTGCTTTATAAATCTGGGCTGAAGTGTTTGCTTTGAATACAGCAAGGACTACACCTCAAGCATTAGTTAGTTGGGGTTCAGTGTTTGATTTGAATACAACAAGGACTACACCTGAAGCATAAGTTAGTTGGGGTTCAGTGTTTGATTTGAATACAACAAGGACTACACCTTAAGCCTAAGTAAGTTGGGGTTCGCTATATGATCCTTAATGTTTGCTTTGAGCGACTCAGTAATTTTTGGCTGCAGGATTATGTGCTGATTCTCTACCCTTGTGTTTCAATTTATTGATATTACTTTTCCATGCTGCAACAGGCTCAAGGAAAGCACTGTTTTATGCTTTTGCTGTGGCACATAAGAGACAATTCTCTAGCTTTGCCCTGTTCAATTTCACATTAAAATGGTATACATATGAAAATTTTAATTATGTATGGTTCTATTATGTTACTTCATTCTTAATCATTCTTTGTTTTACTCTAGCGTGAATATTCAGATAGTGAAAATTCTTCAAAGCCTGAAGGTGTGAGTGGAATCATGCCTAAAGTTGAAGATCCATATTGCGAGTTTCCATCTGTATACACATATACAACGCCTATGGGGGTAAGGAAACAAAAATGCATTTAGCTGAGTTTTCAACTCCTTGGTAATATGGTTTTACTGTCAGGTGGTAGCATTAATATTCATCACCTCTGTAATCATCTCATTTTGTGATGCTAATACATTTGTAGGACAATATTGCAAGCTCATCAGGCAGCAATGTGAGGTCATCTCTTCTGACCATGGGTTTTAAGGCATCACTTGTTGATAAAGCAATTGAGGAAAAGGGTATGTAGTGAGCAGTAACTTCTGTTTTAATCTATTGCGAGATTGTGTTGGCAAATAGTTTTCTACTGAATTTTGGAGAATTAGCACCAAGTGTACCACCTTAAAAAAGGAAAAAGAAAAAGAATAACAACTCATAGATTTTCTTCAAAAGTTTGGGTTGTTATTACAGTTGGATAATTTTTGAAGGGATATTTTCTTTTCAATCTAGGTGAAGACAACATGGACTTGTTACTGGAGACTCTTTTTGCAAATTCTGTAAGTAACTATTTATAATGTATGGTACTTCTTTGATTCTGCAAATTTCTTGCCTGAAAGAATGTGTTGATGCAAAGTGCTACTCCTCTTTGTCAAGTTAGCACCCTCAAGACCTCTTAACTTCTGACAACTTAAAACTTCTTATCACAACTTGGAAAAGAATGAACAATAACATAGTCTATTAAGAAGTTAGATAAATAAGCACACCCAAAAGGTAGCGGCTGCGGGTTTCCCTTGTCATCAAGAAAAAAAAGTTAGAAAAATAAAATTACTACTTCTTGGGTCCTTGCGTCTAGTTAGGTAGCTATTAAGTGCCCCTCTACAAATGTTTGCTTGTGGTAAAGTGAGCAGTACTTTCGCAAAATGTCAGCAATACTTTCTGAGTTTTAGGTTATCTACAATGCAATTGTTTTGCAGATCATAAACAACAAAAATTAGGTATGTTGGTCTATCTCCCTAATCAAATGTGTATCTTTCCCTTTTAGTTTGCCCCAAAATGCTGCACAATCTTTAAAAGGTCAAGACATATATACACTAAGAAGGACCTACTGTTTGTCTTTTCAATGCAATTTTTCTCAGCTCTCTACTTTAGTTTTTCAAAAACAAAGAAGATAAAAATATTTCTGTTGTACCACATGTTCACCAAGCAAATAAATGGTTCACTTTTCAGTTTTTTCTCTTAAAAACACCACCCGGAGTCAATTTTAGCTTAGCTCCTGCTATGTTCTATAGTTTCTATATTTTAAGGTTCTTTGCTTTTGGTATTGAGTTATTTTATGCATCTGTACAATTTCTTTTCATGTTTTCATAGGACAGCTTCTGCTTCACATAGTTGGATGATTTTCTTGAGTTTCTTCCATCTTCCTCTATTCAAGTTTCTTGTTCTGTTAGGTTTGACATTAGAAACAAAAGGTAGTAGATTCGACATATTCAATAAAAATAAAGTTTCACTTCACTAATTGTGCTAATCATGGATGCAGAATATTGTGACACTCAGTTCTTGATTTACCTCGGAATAACCAGAATTGATTGTGGTTTGTGTGTTTAACAGGATCCTCCTAGAGCAGAATCATCAGATTCTCTGGATAGCTTGTTTTGTGATGACGAGGACATAAACAGTTCTGCCAAGTATGATGGAGATGCACATATAAAAGAGGTAAAGGAATATGGTTCTGTGGTGTGAGTTATGTGCTTTCTATAAATGTTGGTTGACACTCACTGGTTGAAATGAATAGTAGTTTGTAGTAATTTACGACATATTCGTTGTGAACTGCTATAATATTATTATGTGTAATGTTCCATATGGTTTCTTAAGGTAGTACATTTTATAGTGTTTTTGATACTGACTAACTCCTTTATCCTTGGCTCTCCAAACTTCATACTTCAGTCAATATAATCACTTTCTGGTTACTGCATTTGAAAATGTGTATTGCATATGCATCACTATATTGAATCGATACTGTTGAACATTCCCTGTTTATAGTTGTATGAAAAAAATTGCTGTCAGTATCATATCATTGACAAATGCCTGATAAGCTGTCATTTCCACTATATGTTTGAACTAAAGTGTTGGGTAATTAGATTGAAGGAGTCATCTGAAAGTCTGCAACACTTGTAGTTATTATTTATAATAGAGAACTAAAACTATCTAGACTTATAAGGAAAGAAGAAAGGCCCACTTGGTTTGGCCACAACTTTCTAAAGAAGCATTAGTCTATGAGTGGCCCCTCAATATTGTGAATAAGAATACTGGTTAGTTCAAGTGGAAAAGGTTGAGGGACTTGTGACTTAGGTCACAGGTGCCATGCAAACTTAAGTGGAGAAGGGTAGAGGGACGGGCCTATTATTCCCGAATTTCGAAGGTTGTGGTTGATCATAAGGTTTAGCCCCAGACGGATTTCTCGGTCATAAAAAAGAACGTACATAAAAATACATGATAAATCAAGTCCCTGCAACATCTTTTTGTTGAGCTCTTCTGAGAGCAATGAAAGTCCTCTCTCCTTTCTGTAGCAGCAATTCTAAAAAAGAGCTGTTTCTCTCATTCTGTTGGATAAGCTTGGAATAACATTTTGCATAATATTACTGTGAAACATTTTTTCTAGAATTGCAATGAATTCTTTCCGTAAGACTTTGACTTATACTGGTGTCAGACCATCACCTACTGATAAGTATATAGGCTAGTAAAAAAATTCTATCTTTATGCTTGTCCACCTTACAGTGATCTGATGTTGGTCTATGGGCAAATATGCTTCTGTACGTTGTCTTTTTAGTATCCCTCTTTTGTCATGGCGTATTTATTAGTTGATGAACCTTTCGATTTAAGCAATATGCTAGGTGTGTTTGATTTTTCCCTTCCCTTGTCCATTAGCTTTTGTAATAAAAATCTCACTACTCCATGCCATAAAAATCACTCCATCCCATATCTTGGTAGATTTTGCCATCTCAATACTTGGGAAGTATCTTTGTTTATTGAGATCTTTGCTTTGAAAGTGTCTGAGAAGTTGTTAAGTGGAATAATGCCTTCATGATTATCATCTGTTATGTTGTCTACATAAACAACCAATAATTTGTGTTTGTGATTATCCTTATCTTTTAAACATGGAGTAATCATCTTTACTCTGAAGCATGCCAAATTGTTGGACAACCATGCTAAAATGGCCCAACAGTACCCTTGCTTGGGACCATACAGAGATCGGCATAGTCGACACATTAACCCACACTCCACCTGAACTCAAATCCTGGAGGTTTCTCCATGTAGATCTCATCACCAAGTTCACCATGAAGAAAACTATTTTTGGTATCCAACTAATAGAAGGGTCAATGAAGCGTAGCTGCCTTGGAGATAAAGAGGCAAAACAGATGCAATCTTTGATACTGGATAGGTCATTTTAGTCATTTTTATAGATTGGGGGATGGGGGAAAAAGTTCCATATTCAACCAGAGATGGATAGAAGGATAGTCCAGCTTAAGGAAAAAAACACATTATTACAGTGGTGATTCACGCCAGTGAAGAAGCAATAAAAGAAAAGTCTGTTTCCTTATTCAAAACCATTTCTTTGAATGAAGTTAGAAGGAAGCTCTAAAAGTATGGTCTATTAGTAGTTTGTCTTGCTCAGTGTGGTGCATAACACAAAAAGCCTTATGGTACAAAAATGGGCTGTTCACTTTATAGATAAATTGGTCATTGCTGAAGAATATCATTAAGCCAATATCAATGTGTACCCCTACTTTTCACACTGATGGGTATTGCTATTTCATACTAGATGTGGAAAAAATTGTGGACTTCAGACTTGTGCATATCACTTTTTACTCTGTATGCTACTTATATATAGGAATAAAGCCACACAATGGAAACTGCGGATTACATGCTTGAGGCTCTTAGCCTATTTTTTGTGATTATATTAGAATTAAGAAGGATAACGAGGAATTCCGCTTGGGCTGTCTCCACCTTTTTCTGTTGCAGGAGCCTGATCCCTGTATTGGAGTTTGTGATGACAAGAGAGTTTCTTTGTTGGCGATGAGTTTCTCTTTGGACGAAGTTGAATTTGCAATTAGTAAACTTGGTATGTGAAATAGCTGTAGTTTTTTGTATTTTTAAAAATGCTCTTGGATTGTCTTGTAGTATTATGGTTCTCATATCTTCTTTTTTAGGAAAAGTAAGCAAGCATTAAATTAATTATTTTTTTTAAACTGGTAACTTTTAGCATTAAATTAAATTATAAACAAAGCAGCCTGGCACTAAGCAGAATCCTCCTAACCGTGCTTCATAGATGACAGTGAAGTCTGAGCATGAGTCATTCTGCTTGTATTTGTCAATGTTCTAGTCACAGAGAAATGTTGTTTACTGTACTAGTTTTCCTAGATTTTGGAACATTGGTCTATCCAGCTCTCCAGGCGATGCAACCATGAAACAGAAAAAAGAGAAAATGGTAATGGAAAATCCCGAAAGGTTTCTGAATATGCAATTTAGTCCTTGAAGTATGATTTTCTTTTTAGTCCTTGCATTTCTATTATGCTTATCGTATTTTTTAAAGTAATTTTATTTGCATTTTCTGGCAAGTCACATATGAATTGTGTTACTTCTAGGAAGCAAAACTTGAAAGTGTGAAGAACTCAACAATCTTAACGTTTTCAATAAATTTCTTGTTCTTTCCTCTTAATTCTCTCAAGGGGAGTCCTGCATCTCTCCTTCTATTGCCCTTTCACCCTCCAAGTCCAAACCCATATTAGCCCTCACTGCTCTGAGACGTCTCCTCTCAATTATCATATTACTTCCCAGTCTACTCCTACTTGCTCTCTCCCTTCCCTGGCCACATCGCCACTGAATTTCTGTCTTCTGAGAGAGTTAGCAGCACTTTTATCTCTCCTTCTTTACCTTTGCTCCCTAGTGTCTCCCTGTCCTGAGCCTGTTGCAGCTTCTCTTCACTCTACTCTACTACCCACCACTCTTGCTCCTTGCAGCCAGTTGCTTCCTCAAACTGATGTCCCAGCTGTTTGACCATTAGTCAGTCCAGGAAAAGTTAAAGTATTAAGTAATCTGTCATTTTCCCATCTCTGAAGTTGTGCCATACAGTCAACCCATCATCTTTGATGTTTTTATGTGTCCATTGTGTAAAAGTTTCATGTGACATTTAGCAGAACCAAATTCAGTTATTTTGTTACTCATGTGGCCTAGAAAACCTTGTTCTTTTCTAATCCCGTCTTTAGAGCCTGTAGAAAATTGTAGACTTCAGTGTCAATGATATGCAAGGAGAGAAGTCCAGAAAATTCTTTGGTCTTTCTCCCTGCTCCTTGTTTCTGTTTTTCTCTCTGTTACCTGTGAAGGAATTTGGAATATAACATTGAGAAATATTGCAGTATATGTCTGATGGTCCTAGTAAAGCTTCTGAATGTAGGAAGGAGAAATTTCAATGGACTAATATTACCTATCTTGACATAATTTTTTCTAAATTGTAGATCATTGATGTTTTTAGTACTTAGGCTGATCGAATCATGAAAAGCTAAAATAAGAGCAAATGACACTAGGCTTTTAAAAAATGCATTGTAGAACCTAACAAATGGTTGTACTCTTTTAGACCCCTCTACTTGTATTTCTTCTAATTATTGGATTTCACAGTACTGGAGCTTTCATATTCATCCATAGCATAACGTGACATACATGTTGCTTTAACAAGTGCAAACCCAGAGTGCTCCACCATATCTCTCTCTTTCTCTGTGCACACCCACCAGTCCAGCTGCCTATTGCCAACTCCTGCTGGGCCCTACCTGAAAGCAACATTCTAGCTTCCATCACTTATGTATTATCCTGAACCTCTGACCTTCCCAGGCACCCATCATTTATCCGTCCCTCAGGTGCCATCAACATCTCCTAAGCTGCAGTTATTATATGCCCCTCTTCCTCCAACCCGTTACAGGATGCCGTTGCCTTTTCTTTTCTCTTCTCACCGCAGTGAGAAATTAATAAAATTTTCTGACAACGGAATTAATAAAATCCATATGCTGTCCCCATCATATGTAGTTTCCTATTTACTCCAAAGTGCCAAGTGCCCTAAGCATTTGTTCCTCAAAATGTACACGCCAGTAGCTTTGCCTTCAAACCTTTGAATCCTTCCCTTCCACAATGTCAAGCATATACAAACACCTTTTCGCCATTCTGTTTTACTCTCCTGAGCATTTTTCGGTTTTGAGGTCTGAGCTAAAATTGGAACAAGTCAGAGAAGTTTGGTGGACAGTTAGCGGTCATTGTGTCCATAATGAAGGATAAAATATCTCAATAAGAGCATATCACAATCCTTAGAGACTAATAACTCCAACGGGAAGGGTGGAAGTTAGAATCATAAAGCAGATAATTTAGCATTAGCTGGTGCGGCAGACCTTATGCTGAACCCAACTAGTTTTGGATTAAGGCATAATAGTAATAGTTGTTATTGTGTTTCTCTATGTCCAAATTGCCTCGTTATAGTAAAATCATATTTTTGTATAACATAAATATACATGCGATAATTCATAGTTTGCCACTGAAGATTCTTTTCTTTCCTTAGATTTATTCTCAATTTCTTTTTGCTTTAAATGGACAATCATCTAAACTAAGTACTCCTCATGCTGTATACAGGTGAAGCTGCTCCTGTCAACGAACTAGTGGATGTAATCTTTGCAGCTCGAATCGCTGGGAATTACAAAAAAGATGATGATGATGATGTTTCTGTTGTTGAGATGAAAGAAAGGAACAAGGTTAGTGATTTATGTGAACTCTTTTTTGAGTCTTTGATTGGAAAAAAAACTATGAAACATATGAAGAGTTAGAAAGCGGACAAGCTACCCTTTCAAGAATATGCAGAAGTTACATTAACTGATATTTCGGCGTGTTTGAAGAGAAAGGAATTGCATATGTTTTGATGTGATATCAACTCCTCCCCCACACTTAGGGCTACATGTCTTTGGCAATATTTAGCCCTTATATATTGCCTATTAACTTGTTGGATTTTGTCAGCTCATTTGCTTTAGCTTAGCCTTTTTTTGGTATCAAAACTGACTCTTTTCCCCACTTTTGTACTTCTTGCATCTTCTTTTATGCCTATGTAGAACTTCTTACTTCAAAGAAAAAAGAAGAGAAAGAAGGTTACATTGACTGAATAGATCACCCAATTAAGTTGGGTGTCATCCCTATACCTTGGAGGGATGGACCAGCACCTGGTGCCTTAACTTCGACTGAGCTAACCAACCTTAGCATGAATTGATAAACAAAGCTCATGCATGAATTTAAAAACGTAAAGCTTTTCATAAAACACTTTCTTTTCATAAACTTGTAAAACTATAAATACAAAATAGCTATTCATACAGCCCCCAAGGCCTAGCTCAAGTGGCAAAAGGTGGAGGATTTGTGGCTTAGGTCGCAGGTTCAAGCCCCACACCATGCAAAGCGAAGCCCGGTATTTAAGTGGAGAAGGGTAGAGGGGTGGGCCCATTATCCACCGAGTTTAGAAGGCTGTGATTGGTCCAAAGGGCGGGTCATAGACGGATTTCTCGGTTATCAAAAAAAAAATAAAAATAGCTATTCATACATGTCATATAAGACCTCAATAGAATGTCAAAAGACATAACATGACTCGTTGTGCCTATGAAGCCTCTATGAGAATATGAATAGAGAAATGCTGGTGACAAGGTCCCGGATATAGCCAAAAGAATATAAATCTTTATATTATCAAAAGAATGTCCTGAGCATAGAATGGGGCTCATCAAAAGACGGGAGGATGATGGAGGTGCCTAGCGAGAGCCCATGCCATTCAAAGTATCAGCACTTGCATCCACGAAAGAGATGCATAACCCCCGCGAAGGGACGTGAGTACACAACAACAAGTGGTTGACTGTATCGTCAACTCCTTCACATAAAATGGGACAAGACAGTTAAGGAAAAACATTAAGAGGTAATATGCAATTCAAACAATATCATTTCATTTCAACATTCGAGTGTTTGAACTTGAAACAGACTTAACTTTTACTGGGAGTTACATTAGTCACTGACATATTCATTGAACCACTATGTGTACGACATGGAGTCCAATCTCAGTCATTGGCTAAGCCATCTCACCTCAATGCTGTGTGGTTTGACATTTATTTGCTAGCATTTCATTAATCCCCAACCAAGGGAGACTATCTAGTTGCCCAAACCAATGGCTACGACCATAGTCCTACATTGGCACCATGTAGCTTCGGGTTTTTGACCTTTTGCAAATACCTTCTCATTTATTCCAAGGAGACTCCAGAAACATTTCATTTTATTTGGAGCCTTTGGCCCTTTTGCATTAAACAATAAGCTTAGGCTCATTAGCCATATATCTTTCCTGTACCATGTCATAATTATTTACCTTTAACATTTGAAAAACCATAAGGTCATTTGAAAAAACTTGAATATCATAATCATTCTCATTTAAACCTCGACGCAGTCATGGTCATGTGAAGCATCGCATTTGAAACCTTAACATATGAGGAAAACATGGATAGTGCATAATTACTTGTCAACCACAATTATACACTTAACAATTTAGAAGGCAATAGTCATATAGCTACGGTTAGAAGACATGTAGTTTTGTAGAACGATTCTATGGGAGGGTTCATCTCAACATACCTCGAGTGTCCTGAAGCCAGCATAGCTCCTTACACTCCAATTGACTTAAACAAACATTAATCACCTAATTTCATCATTTATCTCTATCCATTCAGTTACCATTATCAAAAAAAATAATTTATCTCTACCTATTACTATCTACCACAAATCCTAGTTCATAAGACCCATTCAAGAACTTGGATGTCTTCTTATCTAAATGATGATCCTCAACCAATTACACCTTGCAAATATCTATCTCATTCTTGACTTTGAACATGGGGTAAATATTTTACCTTTTGGGTTCAATATCCTAGCTTGGGATCCTTGTAGATATTCTTGAAATNCCCCCCCCCCCCCCCCCCATGCGCGCAGGGGTTCTCGGCAAGCATGTGTGTTAACCCAACGCATCACACACCCTGCCGCGTGCTTCCCTCGCCTGTGTGTGGCGCTACCTGGGACGCTTCAAGCTGGAACTTGGGTCCTCTTCTTTCCTACGCGTTTGGCTTTTCGCACTTGTGCACTAACACTTCAACACGCATCTTGGTTTGTTCAATCACTCTCATGACCTTGTTACCCTCGTGTGGGTCTCATTTTTTCCAGACTTGCTCTGCAGTAAAATTTTAAGCCTGAATTAGCTTAAATCAAAAGTAAAAATTTACGGGGCTTAGACTGTAGATCTATAAAGAGATGTATTGAATTAATCATGTAGCTCACAATATGGAAAAAAAGGTTCTTTGAATCAACTGTCTTTAGAATTCATTATAGAAGGCTTTTTGTCGTGTACCATAAGTGAATATCACACTTGCAAAGATTAAACTGCTTCATGTAACTGTTTCGTTGTCCTTCCTGACTTGAGTGTAATTTAAGAGTGGATTTTTTCTATAACTAACCTGCTCCATATTATATGAGCCCAAATATCTTAGTTCCTGGTTAGAATACCATTAATTAAGAGTTTATGTGCTTTGATTAATACCGACTTTGTTGTCTAGGAATGCACAACTGAGTCTCTGTTTGGAACCATGGAGAAGACATTGAAATTGCTTGAAATGGGTTTCTCTGAGAATGAAGTTTCCACAGTTATTGAGAAGTTTGGTGAGCAAATTATGTTCTTTGCTAGTGTCTATTACTCCAGTAACTGTTTGCATATTGAAATCACAATAGTGTTACTGCAGCCTTTCTGATTTGGTAAAATATGCCATTAGCGTCTTCAAGTTCTCTTTTTCAGTCAAGTTTTTTTTTTAATCGGATGCTTCATTTAGCTTTTATCTTCTGCCTTTTAGGTTCTGAAGTTCCTCTTGAAGAGCTTGCAAATTTGATTATAGATCCTAGTAGTAGTAGAAGAATGGACAAGGTAATTAATTATGTCTCCTTTTTTGTTTTCGTATGTCATAAAACTCACAATTTTAGTAAATCCTTATTTGTTGATTAGATAGCTTGCTTCAATTAGTTCCTACCAAAAATAAGACAATAACATTGTGAGAAATAAAGGAGAAAAATATTACTGAATTGTTGTTGTGTCTACATTATTACATGAGAGCCTATTTATAGACACTAGAATACAATCCTTTATCAAGTAGGATACTATTTACTATTCCTATTCCTATTTGTATTCCTATTCCTATTCTAAATAGGATTGTATAAACCTATTCCTTCCTATTCTAATAGGATTGTGTAAACCTATTCCTATTCTAATAGGATTGTATAAACCTATTCATATTCTAACACTCCCCCTCAAGCTAGTGCATACAATTCATGTACCTAGCTTGTTACCTATGTAATTAATACGAGGACCGATGAGAGGCTTGGTGAGATATCTGCAACTTGATCAGTCGACTTCACAAAATTGACAGTCAATCTCAATGTGCTTGTCTTCTCATTAAATACTTGATTTTGATGCATAATGTCAGTCAATCTCAATGTGCTTAATCTTCTCATGAAATACTGAATTTGATGCATAATGCCGATAAAACACAGAGTGATAAATTACAATGTTGAACTTTCCAAACCAAACTTGCAAAGACTGTTTCAGACCATAGAGTGACTCACATAATCGACATACAAATCATCGAAAAACTGGCCGGAACATGCTCATATGTCGGAGTATTAGATTTGATGGCTAAAAGTGGTCACAATCTAAGAAATAAAATTATATGGGTAGGGTCGGAATGATGTCACGACCCAACTATAAAAGAAAATTATATAGGATAGTTCGAATTGATGGAACGACCCCATTGAAAAAGAGAAATAATATGGGTAGGGTCGGAATGATGGCACGACCCTACTGAAAAAGAAAAATTATACGGGTAGGGTTGGAATGATGGTGCCCTACGCAAATCAGATTTGAGGAGTCACCGAAAAGACGAATGGAACTATGCAAATCAAATTTGAGGAGTCACTGAAAAGATGCAACTCAGTTATGAGAAAATAGTTCGGAAAAAATCCACGGTACTACACAAATTAAATATGAAAAGTAGTCCAGAAAAATGCACGGTGTTACACAAATCAGATACGCAAAAAAAGATAGTCACCGGTAGGATGGCACGGTGCTACACAAATTATATATGAAAAAGTAGTCACTGGAATGATGGCACAGTGCTACACAAACCAAATATGAAAAAGTAGTCACTGGAAAGATCGCACGGTACTACACAAATTAAATATGAAAAAGTAGTCACCGGAATGATGGCACGGTGCTACACAAATTAATTATGAAAAAGTAGTCACCAGAATAATGGCACGGTGCTACACAAATTAGATATAAGAAAGTAGTCATCGAAATGATGGCACGGTGCTACACAAATTAGATATGAGAAAATAGTCACATGAAAGATACACGGTGACCCAACTTTTGCTAACATAATCATTGGCCAGACGGGCAACATATATGGGTGCCACCCATCGGCAGCGAAAGCTCTTTGATTTTCTACCAAGATCATAGAGGCTTTGATACCATGTGAGAAATAAAGGAGAAAAATATTATTGAATTGTTGTTGTGTCTACATTATGACATGAGATCCTATTTATGGACACTAGAATACAATCTTTTACCAAGTAGGATACTATTTACTATTCCTATTCCTATTCTAAATAGGATTGTATAAACCTATTCCTATTCTAATATGATTGTGTAAACCTATTTCTATTCTAATAAGATTGTATAAACCTATTCATATTCTAACAAACATATCAAAGAGGTTTCAAGCTGTTGTGACAACCACTCACACCTTTGCCTGAGTGAAACTCTATGGTGGTGTGCTTGCAGCTGTAGTTCAAAATCAACTATTAGCAAGAGAGAATTTTGGGGATGATTCTTCTTTGATTATTTGCATGAAGCATTGTTTTAGAATTCATACATGGACTACAGTTTTGCTCATCATCTATTGACATGCTCTGCTCTATGCAACTCTGATGCTTAAAGTTGTGTAGAAACTAGAGTATGACTAGATTAATTTAGATAAACTATTGTATTTTTTTCAAATGACTTGCTGATGTTTTGATACTTTTTGTTTATCTGAGATCTCATTTTCCTTATGGTATGCTGTTTGAGAATCCCGTTTTTAATTTATTTTGTTTTATTCATCTGCTTGCATTGCAGCATCTCTTAAACTCTCTTGGCAGGAATGGTTCAATTGGTTTTCATCCGGTAGCTGTTAAGAAAGAGGAATATAGTCTGGATACCTCTGAATCTAGAGAACTTGACCTACTGGAAAAGCTTAAAGGGAAAAGGCCAAAGGAGAACTACATTGATGAGATAGACACTAAGAGACCGAAATCAGAGTATGATGAAGCCTTTAACAATTCCCTTGGCCCTGCATGGCAAGAAATATTAGGCCTCAATACCACCAGGCCTTATAAAGTCCATCGAAGAGCGATTCACCAAAGATCAAGAGTTCTGGATTGCCAAGAAACACAGAAATTATCTATGCCGAATTCATGTAGGAGCCTTGATAAGATGGTGGCTAAAGCTCCCTATTTCTTTTATGGGAATGTAATGAACTTATCTCATGACTCTTGGGTAAGAATATCACAGTTTTTGTATGCCATTGAGCCAGAATTTGTTCATACTCAACTTTTCTCAGCTCTGAGTCGTAAAGAAGGTTATGTACATAATCTTCCTACTGAAAATCGATTTCACATTGTTCCGAAACCACCAATGACAATTCAAGAAGCAGTTCCCAGTAGTAAAAAATGGTGGCCATCATGGGATACAAGGAAACATTTGAACGGCATCAATTCTGAGACATCTGTTATATCTCAGCTATGTGATAGGCTTGAAAAAACAGTTAGTGATTCCCAGGGGTTTCCTTCAGTTGACAGACAGAGAGATATCCTCTACCAGTCCCAGATATTTAATCTAGTCTGGGTAGGCCGCTACAAATTGGCAGCTGTAGGGCCAGAACAAATAGAACGTATTCTTGGCTACCCAGAAAATCACACTCGAATTGCTGCATTTAGCTTGATGGAAAGACTTCTATCACTGAAACATTGCTTCCAGATAGATACATTGGCTTATTGTCTCTCTGGATTGAAGCATCTGTACCCTGGAGGGTTGACTGTATTGTCAATATATAGCGGAATTGGTGGAGCAGAAGTTGCGTTGCATCGCCTTGGTATTCGCTTAAAAGCTGTTGTCTCAATAGAGGCTTCTGAGAAAAACCGGAGAATTCTCAAGCAATGGTGGAGTAGTTCAGGACAAACAGGAGAACTCGTGCAGATGGAAGACATCCACAAGTTGGCCAGTAACAAGGTAGAGGTCTTGATTAAGAACTTTGGTTGTTTTGATTTCATCATATGCCAGAACCCATGTACATACTCTTCTAAAGGTAATTTAGCTGCAGATATCGATAGTCATGCAAGTTTAGATTTCATGTTGTTTCACGAGTTTGTTCGTGTCCTGCAACGTGTAAGAAGTACAATGGGGCAGAATTAGCGAGTTCCTTAGATTTAATGCGTAGGCACTTAGTGAACTGAGCTTAATGTTATGTTGTCCTGGATTATGACTTCTACAATTCTACTTTGTAATATATGAAGCTTAAATTGTGAATGGTGCCCATTACATTATTTTGAGCGGAGGGTCTTTCGGAAACAACCTCTCTACCCCACAGAAGTAGGAGGTAAGGTTTGCGTACATTCTATCCTCAGACCCCACTTGTGGGACTACATTGGTATGATGTTGTTGACTTAGATCAAAGGTAATTCCTCAGAAGAGTCATTAATATTCTGGTTTTGAGGGGATATCTTTTATAGTTATTACTTCATTGATGTACAAAAAGCAGTTTGAGTTTGTTTCAGTTTATTTTTGAAAGTAATGAAGATTTGGTTAAAAAGAATTGTTTGTCTGTGAACATTTCTGTGGTGAAAAACATCCTTTTGTATTCTCAGATAAAACCTTTTTTTTTTCTTTTTAAACTCTATGCAAAAACTATTAAGTTTTACCACCATTGGATTTTGAAGGAAAGAAGTGAGATATATTGATGTAGTATTGTGTAGTTTTTTATTCCCATAAATAAAGGGGAGTCTGAAGCTAGAAGGGCAACAAAATTGAGTTAAAATTTCAAAAGGGCAACAAAAAATAAGGTTGAAATCAAAAGGGCAACATTTGCACGGGAGGGCGACGCCGTGAGTTTTGTGGAGGAAGGCGCAAGTTCCCATGTGCTGGGACATAATATTTGTAAGACGCAGGTCTGCCTGCGCCTTTCTCATGATGCAATATATTTTACGAAATCAAATTAGATTAGGTGTTTACATGACTTGATTACCTTAAAAATGATGATATAAAAAAACTTCTAGAACCAATAAAAAGATAAAGAATATTAATCTCTTTCGTGAACTTTATATCCCCGTACCACTCACAGTGAATGTATTCACTAGGGAAACAAGCGCGGGGCGCTATGTACCCAATTATGAATGCATGCATTATAAAGTTTGAGTCAACTTGCTTGTCTTAAAATAATGCCTCATTGAATTGTCCGCACATCATTAGTAATTGTATTGTAAATCTATTTCTAACTAATAGTATGTTTTGTAACATATCGTTGTTTTGCAATACTATGTAGCAGTTGGATGTTTGAATTGATGAGATATAATAATCTTATCTCGAACTCAATCACTTTTTACTATCATATTCTAATATCCAGAATCCATAAACTTAAAATTCAAAATCCATTTACGAAATAGCAATATACAATACACATTTCAAAACCACTACTAATGTGAACTTTGTGTTGCATGAAAACTACACTCGCTACAGAAGAACCCTAAAGAGGAGCCAACATGTTGTTGGTAAGCATGTTGGTTGCAATATGCCTTGTTACAAAGATTACGTTTTGGAAGATGAAGCCAACAATTTAAGCACAATATGTCTACACAAGCTGCTTCACCTAATTCATCATCTTTGGTGCATACATACACCACATTATTCACATCTTGGTACACAAAGGAAGCAACCCCTTGCATTTACGGGTGACAAAATTAGCTCGTGAAAATATGACTCGTGTAATTCGTCTAAGTTTGAGAGGATAAATACATTGTCCATTTATTAACTCGTCTCATTTTGACTTGTTTAACTCAGTCCAACCAGGTAATCCAGTCTTAGCATACATGTATATATTTAAGTCTTTAACCATTTATTGGTTGTCTCGTCCTATTTTATTAATCCAATGCTTAACTCTACTATTCTTGTACATCGACTACCAGGAGTCCTACTATAGTCGGAAAAGAACACCCTCCTGTTGTGGCTGCGAATAATTTGATCAATTGTGTAAAAACCAAACTAACAAAATTATAGGCCGTGTAGTTTCCCATTATTATATTTTTACAAATAATAGAAAGGTCCCAAATACTGTATCGTCGTCGAGGGAATCTGCGCCTTCCTCCACAAACTTTATTTTAAGACTATACTAATTGAATTGTTGAGACATTTTTAATTTCTTAAATTAATTTAATTGTTCAATTTTCATTAGTTATTAATTAATGTTTCGTTATTTTAATCATAAATTTGACAATAATTAATAAGGGTAAAAATGGAAAATTATGCTTAATTTATGTCTTAATCTTCTTTTCTTAAAGGGTGTGAGTGAAACACTTCAACAATTTAATTAATTTGAAATAGAGGGAATAATTACCTCCATTAAAGGGGGATGTAATTTTATTTTTAAGAAATAAATAAATAGATTTTTTTTTTTTTTTACATGTTTATTGCTTCTCACTCTCTCAAAGAGAGTAAAATACATTCTCTGTGCCAACTTAGCCCTTGAGGGGTTATTTATTCCACTATGAAATAATCAAGGGGTGTAATAGGACCCCTCTAATATATAAATGTGTAATTGAAAATTTGTTAATAGGTTGGGGCTTCATTTGGCTATTCTAATTATACAGTACATTATCTTCAATTAGAACACATGTCTAAAGTTTTACGAGGTATTAAGGCTAATCCGTATAATTAAAGTTGTTAAAATTATCTACGTAATAAATACTTGAAAATGTAGACAAAAACTTTATCAAAATTTCAATCGAAAATTTCTAATAAAGAATTTCATCATGTATTTTGATAATTCGATCGAAATAAATCATAATCTGTATATCTAAAATTGAATTTATTGACATACTTAAGATACTGACGATATGTATATGCCATATATATAAAAATCATTGGATCCATAATGGCAGAAACTCATGATGCTAAGGGGTGTTTCTTCGTCGAAAAATTACATTATTTAGTTAGGTAAGAAAATTAATTTCATATATAGATACTATATATATATCTATTTTATTTTATTTTAATTTTTTTTTACATGTGTCTATTTATTTATATTTTAATATTCCTTAGTAAAATATCTAACTCCGCTACTAAAGACCCAAAAGGTTCTATATAAAGGCTATGAAGCTTGGTTTCAATAAGTATTGTTATTGCTGAGAGAGGATGGGTTTGAGGGGTAAATTAGTTGCTCATGTAGAGGTCAAGTGTGGTGGAGAATTATTTCATGATCATTTCAACTCCAAACCCCACCATAGCCCTAATATAAGTGATAAGATAAATCATTTTGAGGTTAATGAAGGTGAATTAGGAACTGTTGGTACTCTTGTTGAATGGAGATTTAACTATGGTAAGTCACTTTTATTTTCTGGTGAAATAAAAATTATTTAGTTCAAACTTTTATGATAGAAAAGAAAGAGATTGTTTTATCATTAAGTAACTACATGGAGTATGATTAATTAAATGTATATTTTCAAAGCACAATTAATATGAATAATTTAGTAAATTAATTAAAAGTAATAAATTATTTCTCAAGAGGAGTGTTACATTAGTAGAGGATTAACAAAAAGTAATGGAGGGAATACATGGTTATAGTGTTAAGAATTTTTACATGAGATCATCGCCTTTTTCCTGTTGTAGTCAATAACCCGTCTCATATTTTAGATAACAAATTTTATATTCTTAAAAAAATCACTTAGTCATATCATTTGAATAACTCCTGACAAAATTATTAATTTAGAGATCAAGGTAATAACCATGATATAATATACATTGATAGTATAATAATATATTTTTTGCGAATCAACTACAATTTTTTACAAATATTTTACAAGTTTATTAATTAAAAAATAATTATCTTATAATTAATCTGATTGTATAAATATTTTGAAGATGGAGAAGAGAGAGTGGCAAAGCAAGTTATTGATCACATAGATGAAGAGAAGAAAAGAATCACCTTCAAGTTTATTGATGGATTTTTTATGGAATTGTATAAGACACTTAGTACTACTTTGGATGCTGAAGAGAATTGGATATCTTGGACTTTTGAGTATGAGAAGCAAAATGAAGATATTCCAGAGCCCCTCATACTCTTGAGAATTGGCATTGATCTCATCAAAGACATTGATTCACACCATCACAACAAATGAATGATACATTGTCTATTTCCCTAATTTTATTTAGTGTTTTTCATTTTATGCGGAGAATATATCGTAAATAATTTTTCTATCATTATGAGGTAAGGATAAGATATATGTCAATGTATTTTTTACCTTCTTTAAATACGATTTGTGAGATCAGGATATATTGTTGGTGTTGTTGTTGTTGTAATTTAGTGTTTTCAATGTGTAATCTATTTTTTATTATGTGTAATATCCATTGTGCTTGCTGTCGAAAATAAATTTTCTATCTTTTAAAGTAAGGATAAAGTGTGTGGAATTAGAGGCGTCAACTGAGCGAATTGGATTGAAATTGGAGTTTAGTACTAGTAATAACTACTCTTAAATATGTTATTTATTAAATTTACTCTAAAAGAAAATGAGTTGAAATAGAAATCGGATTGGATTCTGACCCGTCCAACTTTACTTTGGGCTCAAATGAGCTAAAAACAGGTTGAGTCATAACCCGCCCAATCCGATATGCTTAATCTCAATAACTTTATTATATTGTTATTTAATTTTTATAACCTTAATTTGAATTTTAACTCAAGAAAAAAAAATGAAGAAGTTACAAATGGATAAATAAATCCTAGAAGATATAAAATAGATAGTAATTCATACTACTTTTTATATAAGAACATACATTACATCAATGCAAATAAAGAGTCTTAAAACAAGTTGAAATTGGAGATTAATTAGGCTCAATTGAGGATTCATTTAAAATGAATTAATGCTTAAAGAGTTGAGATTGAACCAAATCCAAATTATCTTGAGCCAAACCCATAAAATTTTGGACGGATTAAGCGGGTTACATATATTTGGGTTCATTTCGACACCCCTTATGTAGAATTATACTTGGATATGTCGTTGTTGTGATTCCATATGCTTTTTATCGAAAATAATTTTTCTATCTTTTAAGATAAAAATAAGATTCACATAATATATTAGGTATGTTGTTATTTTGTTCTTGTGTGCTTTTTATCGAGAAAACCTCCCTACCTTCCAAAGATATTGGGCAACATATTATCAACCCCTTTCATTTCATCAAAATAAATAAATAAATAAGGATAAGCGCTAAAATAAAATTGGACATGCACAGATAGGGATCACCTTGCCATGTTAGGTTAAGAAACCCTATTAATCCACCATGTCTCAATAGTTAATTAAGCTTTATTTATTTATCGAAAAATTATATTCTATACATTCAATTTTTAAGATAATAAATACGATGTGTCGAGTTCAACTATTATAACAAAGATACTAATAATTTTTGAACCGTAGCAATTAATAATAGTTGAAACTCGATATTATATATTTTGAAGAGCTAGTTTGTATAAAATTCCTTTTTCCTATTATTAAATTAATTTAAATTATATATAAAAAAAAATGGATAAATTTAGATCAGTAAAATTTAAAATTTGATAGACTAAAAGCTTAATATGAGGAAAATTTAAATAATTTCAACTAATACATTTATCCCTTTCCCCTTCATGCTATAAGGATAATTAACTAAAGATTTGATACAAAATCATCCGTTAAATTTGAAAGGATATTTCATTTTGACATTCAAATTAGACTTTATTTTAATCAAACACTCAACTTTTAATAGAATGCTTCATTTAGACATTGATGATTCAAAATTTTCAATTTGTTTGTTAGATAATTAAGTTAACCATATAAAATCTGTTATTTATTTTAGTTATACGCAAAAATATAGTGTTGACTCTTTGGAGTTCACAATGCGGCGTCGTTTTTTCAGCAGAAGGCTTTCTACTGAATTCTTGTTCATAGCTAAGCTGAATGAAGAAGAAGTAATGTTGTAGACAAGTAAACTCTCAAATACCAACTTCTCAAATTCAAATTCAGCTCATTTTGCAGTGGAAATCAAGAAAGTCTTGTTTTTTTCCCTGTGCAGATCCAGAGGTTTGGTTAATTTTTGTGCTTATTTGTTTTGTTTCTTGATCTTTTACTAGTTTTTGTTTTTCCCCATTTTCTAGAAAAAAAAGTGAACTTTTTTACTTTGTGAAGTTCATTTTACTGTAAAAGAGAGAAGTATAGAAGAAAGAGAGGCAAAAAGTTGATTTTTTTAATTTTCAAGAATGTTGAAATCTGCATATATTAGCTGAGGTGTGTGAAAATTTTAGTGATGGGGTTAGGTCCAAAACTGCAAATTCAAGTTTTTCAGTTCTTGGGTGTTGAAAACTAAGGATTTGATTCACTGTGGTGGAACACTAGTTTTTGTTTTTTGGGTTTCCATCTGGTGTATGGTACCCATATTGGGGCTTTGATTAAATCTTGATTCACGTCGAGAAGCTCACATTAGGGGGTAAAGTGTTTCCTAATAAAGGGGACTTTATACCAAGGGATTGAATACGAGACCTTGGGTGGAGCATTAGTTAAGTACAAGCTGAAGTATAGTGGGAATGAAGAAGTATTTATTAATTAGAAAAGTGGGAAGGAAGAGATGGGCTGGATGTCTGCTTATTATTGGTCTTGCAATGGTTTTGTTGATTCGATATAGTAGTGTAGAAAAATCATACAGCATTGGAGAAAAATCAGACAGCAGTGTGGAAGAATCTCCGAAAAAGCAATCAGTTTATGGGTTTTTCAATGACCATCCGAACATTAATGAAGGTTCAAAAGATGAAAATGCCAAGTTGTCTGATCTGAAGCCAGTAGAGCTAGTAACTTTTAAGGAAAAACCACATCTTATTGATGTCAAAGGGCTTAATGATCTATACAGCTTGAATAATTTTTCGACAGAAGAGTCGAAGGCATTGCTAGCATGGGGCAAGATGAGATTGTTGTTGTCTAGATCAGATGGTTTGAATGGAACTGCTCAAGGAGTTAAGGAGGCTGCTATATCATGGAAAGATTTGGTGTCATTCATTGAGAAAAGTAAAGCTCAAGATGAGAAGGAAAATGAGGATTGTCCTTATTCTGTGACTGCATTCAATACCGCGACGTTGAAGGACGGGAGCAGTCTTAGGATCCCTTGTGGTTTAGTTGAGGATTCATCTATTACTGTGATAGGCATACCTGATGCAAAGCAAGAAGGTTTTCAAATTGAGCTGGTAGGTTCGAAACTTCCAGAGGAAACAAATCCTCCTATAGTTTTGATTTATAATGTAATTTTACCCGGGGAGAACTTGACAAAGGATCCCCTTATTACTCAAAATACATGGACTAATGAATCCGAGTGGGGTAAGGTGGAAAAGTGCCCTGATCATGGCTCTACCGACGTGATAAAAGGTAAATCATACAAAAAACTTACTTAGAGCATCTTTTCATCTTCTAATTTGTGTTCATTCAGGGAAAACGGTTATATGTAATCTTGTATATCTTTGTTAGAGATAGTTTTCTACCTTAGATGTCATCTTACTTGCTAGTTGCTACAAGGGTGCTTTTTAGAGAAGGATTCATTCTATTTGGGTGGGTTTTTGTAAGCTGCATTAATTGGATTCTGCAACCCTTTTCTGAAAATCTACGTTGCTCAAACTCTTCAAAAATGCCAACGGGTGCGCGTCGGATTCATCAAAAGTAGTGTATTTTGGAGAATCCGACACGGGTGCGGCATCGGAAGTGAAGAGTCCACGCAACTTAGCTGAAAATTATCTGATGTTGCAAGCTTTCAAACAGATAGTAATAGAACTTTATGTAATGATTTGTGACCAGCTTCAGGTCAAAGCAAGAGAGGTATAGATGTGTTGCTCTTATATCATCACAAAGTAGTGGGTTCGACCGTGTGACATGATGAAGAAAGTTGTCATTTAGTGAATTAAGTTACAAATTTTAAGTCTTTGATAAGCTTGTTATTATGAACTCAACCATTCAATGAGTCACCAACTCAGCATTTGCTTGAAAAAGAATTGTTCCTATCATGCTCTTTGATAAGTCATATCACCATTTGCATATTGAAGAAAGCCATGGACTTGTAGTTCGATTTTCCAGTAAACGAATTGCCAATTTTTTAAAATTTTATTTGATGATACCAAGCTTATTGGATAGCATGTACTTTGGCCTAGATTATCATGACGTATGGCGCTGTATTCTGTCAAATCTCTAAGTTCTGTGTTCTTACCAGTGCAAATAGGACGGTAGCCCAATAGACGAGTATTTCAATTGTTGACTGTAGTGAAGTGGTGATCCTTCTTCAGTGACCAATATTTTTAATAAACATCCAGGAGTAGTTAGCACCTTATTGTTTCCGTTGCTCCTAATAATCTTGTAATCTGACATATTCTTCCTACATATATCAGTTGATGGATTAGTCAAATGCAATGCCAAAATTTTCCGAAATAATGTAGAAGAAACTGCAAATATGACCAATACCAGCAATCCAAAGTCTTCAGATGTATCAAATTCTAGTGCCTACGGTACTGCCAACTACCCTTTTCTTGAAGGTAATCCATTTACTGCAACACTATGGACTGGTATAGAGGGGTTCCATATGACAGTCAACGGAAGACACGAGACGTCTTTTGCATATAGAGAGGTTAGTGTTTGTAGTTTCAGCTAGATCACTGAGCTTTATTATCTTTTGGAACTGTTGCATGAATTTTATGGATAACTCCTTTTATAGTGCTGTGTTTCTATAAATGCAGAAACTCGAACCTTGGTTGGTTAGTGGAGTCAATGTGATAGGTGGTGTGGACACCATATCGATCTTAGCGAAAGGATTACCTGTGTCCAATGATTTTAACTTGGGTGATGATGTTGAGCACCTCAAAGCTCCACTAACTCCTAAAAAGAGACTTGTCATGTTAATTGGGGTTTTCTCTACTGGAAACAATTTTGAGAGACGTATGGCACTAAGGAAATCATGGATGCAATATGAAGCTGTGCGGTCAGGAGAAGTAGCTGTCCGATTTTTTATTGGTCTTGTAAGTGAGACCTTCAACTGGAAGTAGTTATTGTAGACACTAATTTTCATATTCTCCATTTATTTCAAATACACCCTCCATTTCAATGTGTTTGTCTTACTTTCCTTTTTAGTTTGTTTAAAAAAGAAAGCCTCTTTCCTTTTTTGGCAACTCTTTAATTCTAACTTTCCACTTGACATGTTTCAAATCACAAGATTAATGGGTATTTTGGTACATTCTACATATCTTTAGCTTAAGACCACAACATTCAAAAGTCTTATTTACTTTCTTAAACTTCGTGCGAACTAGACAAACAAATTGAAATAGTGGGAGTACTTACTATGGTAAGGTTGCTGCAGTCCTCCTTTGATTGTTTTTTGGTGGCTTGGTAGTTGGTCCTTCTGATGGTCTAGATTTTTGGCATTCTGAATCAACTCACTGCATCTATTGTGATTGTGCTTTGTCTCTTCTATGTTGGCCTTTGCTATTGAGACTTTCCCAGCTCGTTTTCATGTTACACTTCTATAGGAGTACTTTTATTTGTAATTGCTCGGCATTTGTTCTTGCAATTTATCACGAGTTTACCTCTTAAGATATTGTTGTTTAGCCTTTGTTGCTCAATTACTTTGTCTAATATTTTTTCGTTGCTGATATTAGGTATTTGATCATTACGTATATGTCCTTTTGAAAACAAATGCAGGACAAAAATAGGCAGGTCAATTTTGAGCTATGGAAGGAAGCACAAGCCTATGGAGATATCCAATTATTGCCTTTTGTTGATTACTACAGCCTGCTCACTTTGAAGACCATAGCAATTTGCATTATGGGTGTAAGGACTTTCAAGTATTTATGAGTAAAAATTGAATTTAATTATCAGTTACAAATTTGAGTCTTCTTTTATTTATAATTGCTGAAGGATAGTATTACATAAAGTCCAAGAAAAGCTTTATAAAGCCTTCCTACACAATTGACAAGTGAGGCTAGCTCTAGTAGTTGAGTATCTCCACCATCAACTGGTTGGTTGAAGGTTCGAGTCACACTGGAGAATAATTGGGAAACTATTGATCCTCCCGATGGGGTGAAGTGGAAAAAAGTCTTACTACAGAATTCATTTTGGAGAATATGTAGTGTATGAAGGTTTTTTGATTGCGTACATAGGTTTCTGGTATGTGTATAACTGTATAAAGTATCCCTATATCCTTAAACTAAAATGCGATTTACGGATTATTACAACTCCTTAAATATGAAAATGTATCAGGATTATTTCCACAATCCCAGTGCTATGCACACTCTCTATATATTGAATTTCTCATCTGACAAGAAGAAACATATCCAATAGGAATGTTATTTGACTGCATTTACATGCTCATTTGAAAGTTCGATAGAATATTTGGCTAAAGTGTTGGTGTGCTTAAATTGCAGGTTAAAATCCTACCTGCCAAATATGTTATGAAGACTGATGATGATGCTTTTGTAAGGATTGATGAAGTTCTATCTAGCCTCAAGGGAAAGGATCCTAATGGTCTATTATATGGTGGAATATCTTTTGAGTCAGCACCCCACAGGGATAAAGAAAACAAGTGGTATATCAGTCCTGAGGTATTTATTTCTAAATTCGTGTCTTCGTATAGCAATATTACAACCTCCTTAATCACAGTTCCCTTCTGCAGGAATATCCGCCTGCTTCCTATCCCCCATGGGCACATGGACCAGGTTATATTATTTCTCGAGATATAGCTAAGTTCATTGTTCAGGGCCATCAAGAAATGGAACTGATGGTAACACTCAGTCTTATTGTCCTGATTTTTTATTTTGTTTCATTTTTTGTTTTGACCTGATCTCTCTGCCTTCTTATCAACCATGAATTACTAGTACAAAGATAGTTACAAGGAGAAAGATGAATAATTGCACCATTTATTTTGATCTTATATGACTTGAAAGAAAATGGTACCAAACCAATAATCAACTTACTGAAAGAATCTTATCCGTGCCATTAATAGAAAGAAGCAAAATACAATTAAGTACGCTTCAGTCTCAAATAAGTTGGGGTCGGACCTTTTCATTTAAGCTCATTTCATATCATCATCATCAGAGTAAATTGGAAGAAGCAGTTCTTCCTCTAATTGTGTTAGATGTTATGGAAGCAGAACAACTAGGAATTATCTAGTATAGAAAAATTACGGATGTTAACATTATTCTCTGTTATATACAATCGTCTTATCGTTTGAACCAAAAAAAAGAAAAAAAAAAAGAGAAGAAACACATGAGACGAATTTCCCAAAGTCGAAATTCTACTCAATATGCTAAATTTATTTTGTTTGTGATGTTCTGCCAGCTTTTTAAACTTGAGGATGTTGCTGTGGGCATTTGGGTTGAGGAATTCAGGAGGAAGGGTCACAAAGTACAGTATGTTAACGATGAAAGATTTTACAATGCCGGTTGTGAATCAGGCTATATTCTTGCACATTATCAGAATCCGAGGATGGTACTATGTCTGTGGGAGAAACTGCAGAAAGAGCACGAACCAAACTGCTGCGAGTGATCGTGCTGTAATCCTGAACGTTGCAAATCGACTAGTGAGTACAATTTTTTTGCAGATATAATGGTTTCAAATATGATTCTGTTTGTTTATTCTTTGACAAAGGTCATCAAACTGCAATTGTATATTGTTTCATTGGCACTATATTGTTGTTATTCCTATGTGCCATCTTATGTTGTGTTGGTAAGCTACTAAGCTGATGTTGAATGTTGAAAAAGGAGTAATAGATACTAAATATATTTATACGTATACTATGACAATGACAACATACCTAGTATGATTTCACAAGTGGGGTTCGATAGAGTGATGTGTACGCATATCTTACCCCTGTTTTTGTTCTTTGTGGGGGTAGAGTGGTTGTTTCCTATTGACACAAAGCTCAGGAAAAGCATTTTTCAAAATAGGTTTGAAATGAAAATATCGAAAAAAGGAAAGTATTGACATCAAAAATAATAAAGATAATTAAAGTAAATAAAACAACCGTAATAATAAAATTGAAGAATAAGATAATGATGAGATAACAATAATACTAATAACGAGTAGAGGGAGCAAATAAGAGGTGCTCCGAACTAGAACCTCCTCTCCCATCAAAAAGAGACAATAATGTTCGACTATCTATTAATATTCTACTCTAATTCTCGACCTCCATGTTTTCCTATTAGAAATAATGAATTTGATAAGCTAAAAATATGTTATGTCTTGTTTCCAATTCTTCCTCGATCTACCCTCTACCTCTTCAAGAATTACTATACAATATTAGTGTACAAAAGTAATATCCCATTACCTGTTGACTATTGGCATCTTTTTTGAGTGCTTGGTCCTACTAGAGTTAGTGTTTTGACTTTTTATGTGTTTGTTTTCGACTTTCGTGTCACTTTACCTACCAATCTTAATGTGGTTGTGCTCGTTTTGGACTTAGCCGCGTTCTTATTGAGCTGAAAATTTATTTAAAATAATAAGATTTTTTATATATTCCATTCTTTCTCGAGTCTTCCATCTCATTTTAAAATTATATCAGGAATTTTATCAAGAGGATTTAAAAATTGGTTACGTGTCACTCAAATCAATATATACAAAAAGGTTATTGTAATCCTATATGCATAATAAAATTGGATAGTTGCTTGTTCTAGTTTTCCTTAACCCCTTTCTTTGTCTTTGTACAATTTCAATTTAATGAAAACTAATGTATTATACCTTTAAAATTAATGGAAAATACAGAGTATTATTTATTAAAGTCAACGTAGACTTAACTTGAAAATAATAAATATTTCTCCATTTGTTATACTTTTAACGAATAAATATATTATTAACGTGATTAGTGACGTTTTAATTTGGATTGAAGAATTTTGACATATATATATTTGTAGAACTATCTAGAAAGAAAAGGATACTTCTTGACCCTAGCCATTGTTTCAACAAATGTAAATGACTTGTTTCTTTGGATAAACACGTGATGAGAGTTTTGATCGAGTTGTAAAAATATAGAGTAAGATTGTGTATAATAAATCCTTTTTCATTCAATTATTTTCTGAACGTCATGCCTAATGAGAGTTTGATATATCGAGTTATCTGAATAGACAAAATTTTGAAATAACCCACCTTTAGTTATGATTAAAAACAATACTTAATTTAGGTTATCGTATGAAGTGGAAAGCATGCCGTGTGACTTATTTGTGTTAAATATGGATGTATCGGATATTTTATCTATTTTTGTGAAACTCGTTTTCGTAATGTCTATATTTGAATCAATTTGTCAGTTTGTCGTTTCTATGCGTGAGCGATTATTAATTTGAAAATTAATAGTGTTAGTGTAATCTTAATGTGTGATAACATGGTTTGACCTTCAAGAATAAGTAGAAAATACGTCAATGAATGAAATTTCAAAATAACGTGGATCATTGATGTTACGGGTGCAACGTATATATATTGATTTTGATACAAATACTTTTGCGTAACATGTGATACCATCATCATATACAGCAAAATTTTATTTACACCTTATATTTATATCAAATCAAATAATTATTATTAATTAAATAATTTAATGAAATGATAATAAATTTATATGGACTAATCATGATTAAGTGATAAAATTCTACTAACAAATAGAGTACATTTTTAATAATATTACCATACTTGTAATTGTTCTCTCCTAAAGGATTAGGTATCTAAATAAAGAATAAAATAAATTAAAAAGCCTTTAAGAGGCTCCAATATGAACATATTAATTAGCAAGAATAACCCCATTATCTTAATTAAGATTATTCCTTCCTTTCTGCCTCTTAATTAGATTTTTAAAATATAAGGTCTCTCATAATAGCATTTAATTTAATTTTCAAAATTTTCCTCCTTAAAAAGTCAATCAAGCTTTCGTGTATAATAGGAAACCAAGTAAATGGCATATTATCAAGTGGTTGATTTAGTTATTCTTCTCATATCAAAATTATTATCGTTCTTATTAAAAATATCTGTCATTTTAAGAATTTATTCAAGTCTATCGATATATCAGAATATCTCATTACATACATAGATATTATAAACTTGTCATCAATTCTAACACAAATAAATATTATTTTTATATTTATAGACATACATAAAAATAAAATAATTTTAATTTTACGGTATGTGAGTACTCGACATCGAACGATTAAATAAAATATCATGTAATCCGAGTAAGAATCGATTTTGCTTTTTTTCTTTTTGCGTCACGCGTTACTACCACACGTCCTATTTAATCCGAGTAAATACTAAGCCGCCTATTATTATTATTAATCTATAAATTTCTTCAAGAACCCAACTTGCTTTTACTTCTATTTCAACGATTAATTAAACCCTAATCTGTTTTTAACAAACAAATTTTATCCATAAAATCTCTCATAATCCAAACAAAAACTTCAAATTATTGTTCAATTTTGGATTAACTCATTTGATGATTGTGAAGAATTCAACGACGGCGGCGAAGATGGTGGTAGTAGATGCGGAGATTTTGTGTCAGCCGAATATTTCCGTTGAGTACATCGGAGTTTCAACGGCGGCGCCGGTGGTCGGCGATGAGGATTTGGACTTCTTTGATGTTTCAGCTACTGCTACGTCTTCTTCTCGTCCAAAATCTCGTGAATTTCGCTCGGCTGATTTGGTTTCTGTTGATATTTCTCGTTCTGACTCGGTAAAGTTTCAGATTTGATTTCCCGTTTTGTCTTCTGCTATTTTTGGTAACTGTTTCAGTTAGTTTGCGTGCAATTTTGCGTATTTTGAAGAATTTACCTAATTTTATGCTTTGTGATTCGAATCGGGGATCTCAAAGTTGTTAGTCCAGCTGACCTAGGTTATCTCCTTTTCAGGGAAATTATTTTCTGTAGCACCCTGTTTTTCTTTGTGTATTTGTTTGCTGTGAAGAATTGGATCTGCCTAGAGGTTCTGATATAGTATTATTTAGGGTTTGGAGTTAAAAAAAGTTCATTTGATAGATATTGCTATGAATTAGGGTGTAAAAAACTCAATTCTGCTATTTTGAGTTGTTTTCAATTCTGGAATTGAGTGAGGGGCTTTCGAAAACAGCCACAACGTAATGGTAAGGTCTGCATACACTCTATCCTTCCTCCTCAGACTCTACTTGTGGGATTATATTGCGTATGTTGTTGTTCGATTCTGGGATTGTACGTATGTAAACTTTGCACAAGTATAACAGGTCCAAGTTGAAAGAATGAGGGTTCTGCTAAGTTTAGGGTCTCTGTCAAAATTGTGTAACTAAGATGAATTCTCTGAGGACTTGTATATCTGACTGAACTTAAGCGGGGGTTGAGTTGTAGTTGAATGATTTTTCTATTTGCTAAAGAAATGGATTTGAACTTTCAAACTCTTATTTGGGTTTCTTCATATGATTAACTGATGGTTTTTGTTGTTGGTTGTTGATTTGTTGAGTTATTTGACTATACTATCTCATTTCTTATGTGGACTGTGGTTATGATTGAATAATTTTGTTTTCTTAATGCTTGTTGATACTTATGTGGTTGAAATGCAATGTACCCGTGGTTTGACCTGACCTTATATATTTTGCAATTAGCAGGGTGTGAGATGCTCAACTAATTCTCAGACGACTATAATTGATTCAGCTAGAAGCAGTAATGTTATCCCAGCTATTCGTTCGGGTAGCTATACTGATATTGGACCTCGTAGATCCAATGAAGATGAGCATATTCGTGTTGATGATCTTTCAGCTCAGTTAGGTTCTCTATACAATTGGCCTCTCCCAGGTGCCTTCTATGCTGTGTTTGATGGTCATGGAGGTTCTGATGCAGCTGCTTATGTCAGGACTAATGCAATGAGATTTTTCTTTGAAGATGCTAATTTGCCGCAAACATCTGCTGTTGATCAAGCATTCTTGGAAGAATTGGAGAGTTCTCATTTTAGAGCATTTTTAATTGCTGACCAGGCCTTGGCTGATGAATGTAGTGTTGATGCCTATTGTGGGACAACAGCAATAACTGCGCTGGTTTTAGGAAGACATCTAGTTGTTGCTAATGCCGGTGACTGTCGTGCTGTTCTTTGTAGGAAAGGTGTTGCAGTTCAGTTGACTCAAGATCACAGGCCAACTTGTTTGGCGGAACGACAAAGAGTTGAAAAATTAGGCGGTATTATTGAATATGGTTGCTTAAATGGAGATCTTGCAATTACTCGAGCCCTTGGAGATTGGTATATGAAGCTTCCATTTGGGTCTGCATCTCCTCTTACAGCAGAACCAGAAGTTAAGCAAATGTTGTTGACTGAGGATGATGAGTTCATGATACTTGGTTGCGATGGCATCTGGGATGTGATGTCTAACCAAGATGCAGTGAATGTTGTTCGCCGTGAGCTGAGGCTGCACAATGACCCACACCAGTCTGCCAGAGAACTTGTGAATCAAGCTTTATGTAAAGACATAGATGACAATCTCACTGCAATTGTTGTATGCTTTACTTCTCCTGATCACCGAACTTCAGTTCCATCACAGAGACCAAGATTCAGGTGTTGCAACTTGTCCGAGGACGCAAGGAAGAAGCTGCAAAGTTTGTTAGGAAGCAATTGAGTGTAAGCTAGCATTATTTCATGATCATACTAATATATTTTTCCTACAATGTTGTATAAAAGAATTGTTTTATTTCTGGTTTCATGTCTGTTTGAGGCTGCTTCAGGGTAGTGAGAAAAAGCAGCCAGCAGTTTTGTAAGGCTATTGCATTGTAGGTGCTGTCATTTTCTTTTAATGGAAAGATAGAACTTGTGTAGTTATTTCTGAAATTAATTGCCATAATGCATTTTACCATTACAGCCATCTACCTTTAATAGTTGTTAAAATCTATGTTGCTAGGACATTTTTGGAGTTGTACGTTTGTGAATCTTTAAAAAATGTACTACTACCGTAGACTTAAGTGTTCATATTGAGTTTTTAGAAACCATCACAATTCACAAGTATGATTCGTCTATATTTATTTGAGTGAATATGTTGTGTTGTCTAATGGAGTTGGTAGGTCAATCTCAGAGATCTTATTGACCGGCAAACTGGAGATGGATGACCATGGGTCGTTATTTTTTTTTTTTATGACAAGGAAAATCTGCAACCGCTATCCTCTAGGTGTGCATAGGGCAAAGCCTCCGCTCCTATGCAATAGCTTGCAAACCACATAGGAGAGGTAAACCGCACCAGGCAAGCCTGGTGCGACGAGCTCGACCCAGAAGGCAAACCCCTTGCTNNTAAAATCTATGTTGCTAGGACATTTTTGGAGTTGTACGTTTGTGAATCTTTAAAAAATGACTACTATCGTAGACTTAAGTGTTCATATTGAGTTTTTAGAAACCATCACAATTCACAAGTATGATTCGTCTATATTTATTTGAGTGAATATGTTGTGTTGTCCAATGGAGCTGGTAGGTCAATCTCAGAGATCTTATTGACTGGCAAACTGGAGATGGATGACCATGGGTCGTTACCTTTTTTTTTTTTTTATGACAAGGGAAATCCGCAACCGCTACCCTTTGGGTGCGCACAGGGCAAAATCCCCGCTCCTATGCAATAGCTTGCAAACCACATAGGAGAGGTAAATCGCACCAGGCTTCTCGACCTAGAAGGCAAACCCCTTGCTTTTGCTGGCAAGGGGTTTCGAACTTGAGACCTCCAACATGGAAGTTCCAAGCTCAAACTACTGGGCCACCCCGAAGGGTAAACATAGATGTAATTAAGCAAGCTTTGAAGGGTCGTTACCTTACCAGCGCAGGAGTCAATAAATACATCCTTTTTGAAGGATTTAACAGGCACATGATAATAATTTTAAAGAGTCTAAGCGACATTGGTTTAAACTATTGTCTTAATTGTCAAATTTATGTGGCTTAATGTTAAGCTGCTTGTTTTTTTAAAACACACTTAATGAGTGGCTTTCAATTGTGAAGAAGAGTGGGCTACCTCATCTAGATTGGGGAGGCTTGTAATCTATTTTGGGCCAAGAATGAAGGTTAAATAGGAGGTAGGGTTTGTGAGGACATTATTTTTCTTGTGGCAAAGGATATTTATTATTACTATATGATGGAAAATATTTCCTAACTGATGCTAAATATCTCAATCTTTTCTTATCTGTTTATCTTTTGGAGTTTTCCTTCAAAAAATAATTTCATTTTCCCCCCCAAAAATTAGCTTAGATAAACAATGAAATGGATATAACTCCTTTACATTATTGTTCAAAATTTGAACCAAGACAAACAAAAAATTAGTTCATTTTTTATTCTATGTCTAAATTTTGATTAGTGAAACTGCGAAAGTAATATTTGTATTGGTGACAAATAATATATATTTAATGAAGTAATTGAAGTGTGTGCAAATTGACATAATGCCAATTTTCCAAGATAAAATAAGTTATTTGAATTATGATTTTATAGCCTTGAAAGCTTTAGTGGTACTATTTCTCCTCTTCTTTTTTTTTGTGTGTGTTCCAAATCAAGTGTCTTCAAAAGACAATTCTTGTTATCTTGCCTCACAAAGATGGTCGAGTTGGTTAAACAGATCATTTTTCAAAATAGAATTTCTGGTTTAAGATTTTTTTCATATTTTCTTGATCGAACTTATCACACAAAGTTGATTTATTGATTAAACGCAATTTACTTATCCTATGAAATTTACAAAGAATTATACGTTTATGATTTTCTTTATCGATAAAAGAAATTCTTGTTATAGTTAGTTCTCTCTTACTATTTCTTGACCCTTTATATTAGTAAGTACTTAATTAACAAGCGTTTGGTGACAAAAAAAATTCAAAAATATTATTATATGCTTCCTTCTTTGACTAGCATAGTGTTAAAGAATAAAATTTAGAAAATTATTGTTATTTGTTACTAATATTCACCTTATTAAAGATAATCACAAATTTAATTTACTACATTTTTTTTAGAACTGAATAAGATAAAAGCGTATGCAAGTCAAAACTAAACTATAGGAATAATAAGTAAATTTATTTCTAGTATTGTTATTATTACTCTTATATTGTTTTATTTTTAATGTATTATTACCAATTATTTATTTTACTTTGGTCCTTATGTTCTTCGTTATGATTTTCTTTACGCTCGTAATAAAAATAAGACTGCATAACCCGATCCATTATATTGGCATGTTGTAATAAAAATAAATAAATGCCACCACATAATAAATAATAAATGAAATAATAAATCAGCGCACACCTCCACCACTGTACATATATTTTTCTACAAATATATAATAAGAAAACTCGACGAAAAATTGTTCATTTTCTCAGAGCAGAAAATTCAAGCCGGAAAAAATGGCGATTGGGAGCTTAGCTAGACGAAAGGCTTCAACAATTTTATCTTCTAGATATCTCAAGTATTCATTTTCTCTTAGCAGAGGTTACGCTTCGGGATCCGATGAGAACGACGTCGTTGTTATTGGTGGTGGACCCGGCGGCTATGTGGCGGCGATCAAAGCGGCGCAGCTAGGTCTCAAAACTACCTGTATTGAGAAACGTGGTGCTCTTGGTGGTACTTGTCTCAATGTTGGCTGTATTCCTTCTAAGGTAATTTTTTTAGATTTTTTTGATTTAACAAAGTTTCGAATCTTCATAGATCTATTGATTTTTGCTATTGTAATACTGTTTATTATGCGATAGTATGTGACGATGATATCGATTAAGAGTATTCTGCTATTGAGTATTGAGCTAAAAAATTGCGTTATCTGTGGTATTCATTTGGTTAACTTTGTGATGATTTTGATTTGAGAGGCTGTTGTCAGATATCAGTTTTGTATTTTAGGGTTTAAATAAATCTATAGTAGGTTATTCTGTAATGTGAGCTCTGTGAGAAAATTGAAAAATTTGTGTTTGGTGTGATGGAAAATGATCTTCCATAGAAAATGTTTTTTTCTAGCATTTCAGTTAGTGAGTGAAATATTTTCTGAAAAAAAATGTGCTAAAGATTAGGAATAATGTTTGCAAATTGGAGAGTGTTATGATGAATTTTTTTTGTATTGAAGATAAATAGTAATAATATCTTTTAAGTATTAGTTGGAGCAAGTAGGATGAAGTTAAAAAATTAAGATAGTGACAAGGAACTTCCACCTATAAATGAGCCATGAGGTTCATTTTCTATCCTTTGACGGAAATGTATTCCTTTATTTTTTGGTAACCAAATACCAGGAGACAGAATTCTTGACAAGTGACCTTCGTCATACCAAACACACTTAGTAATTCAGGAATTCACTTCTCTAAAAGATTCTGAAGTTGCTTTGAAATTCCAAAGAGGGATGTAGTTAACATAAGAATACACTTTTAGACAATTCTTAAATATGTAGTATTAGTTTGTGACCTGTATTATTTAAAGGAATAATGTGTGTTAAATGTTGCATTAGTAATAAAAGTCTTTGGTTGTTATGTTTAATACATGTATTGAAATTTTTTGCATTAAGAGAAGTTGTATGTCATCGACATCTTTTTTTTTCAACCAGATTGCATGCTAAAATCTTGTTTAGTTATTCATCACTTATTATCTCTCATTTGCTTCTAATAATTTTTATAGGATTAGCTTTAGGATTATCGGAAGTATTACACATACAACTTTCATTTGCTATGTTGACACTTCAAATCAAGTATCCACCCCTGCAGAAAAAGGAAAAATAAGAAAGACCAAAAAACAAAGAAAGACTTTTGAAATTTGTAGTCTAAAACAATCCTTAGATATTTATGTGGCTATAAATCATTTCATTGAGGGAAAAGGGGGGATTTTAAAGTTATATTGTTTCTAATTATATAGTAAGGTGACATTCTTTTTGGGATGGATTAAAAAGGAAAGAGTGTCACATAAAATAGGATGGAGGGAATATGTAATTTCTGACTATCCAGCTGTGACTTGTGAAGTGTTGATTATATATTTTTTGGTTGATAAAAGATGGAAGGAAATGGCAATCGTCTCCACTGATTTCGATAGCAGATATATGCTGTATAATGAATGATATGTTCTTTTCAGTACTAAATATAATTTGTTTCTATTTGAATTAGAATTGAGTAATTTTATCCAAAGTGACGTAAAATAAAATAGAAGGTGCTTTCTCTAAGAAGTAAAATAAAATATAGACCTAATTTTTGAGTTATATGAAACTATTGGAAGGGGATTGTAGACATTCTAATTTCCAATTGATGAGTTAATCTGTGACTTACATATATAAGTAAAGACATCTGGCATGATCAACAGTCACATTCTTTTAGTTGCTGAGTGATGTGGTCAGTTGTGGTTCCAATTGACGAGTTGACTTGTAGCTTTCATATACAATTAGGAACCTGTTTCTTTTCTTTTTTTTTTGTGCTTCAGCTTCTTCCTTTTTTCCTGAATTTGAACTTCAACATGTATCAGTTCTCCTTTCAATAGTTTTACCTAAGCTAGTTAAAGACCAAAAGTTCTGGATGGCCCAATCTGCCACCCTTAAATGAGGCATACTATCTTGATATAGATTTTAATCTTGATGAATGTTTTCTCGCGAATATTTAGTGGGTTCCTTTGTTCTATTTTTTTGTCAAAAGTTCTGAAGGTTAAATACTTTTCTCATGGTTGTGCATTTTTTCCTTGGTTTGGCTTCTTAGCAAGGTATATATTTATTCTTATGAGTTAATTTGCATTGAAGTATATATTCCCAACTTTCCCTATTCTATGTTAAGATAGAGGTGGTTTCAAAAATAAATATTATATTGATATAGGATACTCATATTGATAAAATAATTTTAACTGCTTATTGTAAATTGTAAAAAGGGAGATTTTACCCCCTTTATCTAATGCTGAATCGACGACATATTCTAAGTAAGAAGAGCTGTTTGGATTTGAAAAAGAAAACAACTTTACTGACAATTGCATGTTTTTTATTTTGTCTGAAGAGTCCTCTGAATATTTTGGTCTTAGTTAGTTTCGATATATTTGTGGAATATGAACAAAGAAGAGAAGATAAGCTGAATGTATATGGCTAACTCAGTTTCTTTGATGCCCTTAAAATGTGACATGCACGAGGGTTCTCTTGTTGTGAATAAAGACGTAACTTCACCGAGAGGCCATTTTCATTGGTATCTAACCTAGTGCCTAGCTTACCCAATGCTGTCCATAGGGTGCATATATTCTTATGACCTCCACTTATCTTGTAATAACCCTCAACTATAGAGTTCTGCTCTAGTAATTTGCTAACTGTCATTCTGTTTTTGTGACATCATGAACTTAAGTTCATTCTTCGGCATAGTAAAATTAACAATGGTACTCTTAAAATATACTTGGCAGAGTAGTGCACAGGTTTATTCCCATCTTTCTCGTCGATGATTGTGCTTGGAGCTCTGTAGTCAGCTTTTGAGGTCTAATTCATGTTTACTGTTTCTGCTTTTCATGTGTAGGCACTTCTTCATTCCTCTCACATGTATCATGAAGCTCAACATTCTTTTGCTAGTCATGGTGTGAAGTTCTCTTCTGTTGAGGTAGATCTTCCTGCCATGATGGCCCAGAAAGATAAGGCTGTGGCTGGCCTAACACGGGGTATTGAGGGTCTATTTAAGAAGAACAAAGTGAACTATGTCAAGGGCTATGGTAAATTCCTTTCCCCTTCCGAAGTTTCTGTTGACACCGTGGAAGGTGGTAATACTATTGTTAAGGGGAAGAATATTATAATTGCGACTGGTTCTGATGTCAAAAGTCTACCTGGGTTAACCATTGATGAAAAAAGAATTGTATCATCTACTGGAGCTTTAGCTTTGACTGAAATTCCAAAAAAACTGGTTGTTATTGGTGCTGGCTACATAGGCCTCGAAATGGGATCTGTCTGGGGCCGCCTTGGCTCAGAGGTGACTGTTGTTGAATTTGCATCTGATATTGTTCCAACCATGGATGGTGAAGTTCGCAAGCAATTCCAACGTTCTCTTGAGAAGCAAAAGATGAAGTTCATGCTTAAAACTAAGGTGGTGTCAGTTGACACTGTTGGCGATAGTGTGAAGCTGACCCTTGAGCCTGCAGCTGGTGGTGAGCAGACTACTCTTGAGGCTGATGTTGTTCTTGTTTCTGCTGGTAGGGTTCCATTCACTTCAGGACTTGGATTGGACAAGATAGGTGTTGAAACTGACAAGGCTGGTAGGATCTTGGTCAATGAACGTTTTGCCAGTAATGTTCCAGGGGTATATGCAATTGGTGACGTCATTCCTGGGCCAATGCTTGCTCACAAGGCAGAGGAGGATGGTGTTGCTTGTGTGGAATTCATTGCAGGCAAGGAGGGTCATGTGGACTACGATTTGGTTCCTGGTGTTTGCTACACTCACCCAGAGGTGGCTTCCGTTGGGAAAACTGAAGAACAGGTTAAGGCACTTGGAGTTGATTATCGCGTAGGCAAATTTCCTTTCCTTGCAAACAGTAGGGCCAAGGCAATTGACGATGCTGAAGGAATTGTAAAGGTAATTGCTGAGAAGGGAACCGACAAAATCTTGGGCGTCCATATTATGTCATCAAATGCAGGGGAGCTTATTCACGAAGCAGTCCTGGCTTTGAATTATGGAGCATCAAGTGAAGACATTGCTCGTACATGTCATGCACATCCAACAATGAGCGAGGCTCTGAAAGAAGCAGCCATGGCCACTTATGACAAGCCCATTCACATGTAGAGATAGTGTCATATCATTGTTTTTTATTTTCCTTCGAGTATCTCGAATACTTGGAGCAGATTTTCTAATTGCCATATCGTTCCTCAAGTATATCTGGAACAGAAGTTTCCATCCCCCCTCCTCTCTTAATTGGGTACTCAAACCACCTCAAAGTTAATGTTTTCTCTTCTGCATATTCATTACTGTAATAAAGATACAAGCTGCATGTCGAGTTTAAATGCCATCAATGGTGAGTTTCATTGAGTTTTCTTTTAGCCCCGCCCCATCTTTGATCAGCATTATAGATTTTGCTTGATTGAAATTTACGAGTCTTTACTTTCCACTTTACCTCCACGAGGTAATGGTATGGTCTCTGTACCTCTACCCTTTTTGGAACTCACTTGTGGGATTTCATTTGGTATGTTGTTGTACTTTTCACTTTAAATGGTGTTCTCCCTCAAGCGTTGTATGGCAGTGATACCGGCAAAGGTTGTGTAAGTCATCCATAATATCAAATAAATTGTTTTTCATTGGTAAACTTACCAGGGGCTGTAGTTATAGTGATCTTCCTATTCAACTACTTTGATCATTTCCAAGCATCTGAAGATTCAATCATTTTTGTATGATTCTTTGCTAATATTCTTGTTATGAACTCTGCAGTGCGGCAATCTCATTGACATCAATACTACAGAAATGTGAGTTTAATGCTTTATTAGCCATTTTGTTTCCTTGTTTCTTTTGTCCTTCAATTGTTAATATGCATTGTCGCAATGAAAATATTTTGTGTAACGTAGCTATTTATCTCCTTTAGTAAACCTATCCGGCGTAAATCCAAATGCCTGGCCGGGACTGGGTAGAGTCATTGAAGTGTTTGAGAGCTACCAACAATCGACGAATTTGCTCAGTAAAATGTTAAAAAAAAAGGAGGTAATGGAAACACTAATATGAGTTTATTGATGCACTTATATGTTGTTCATCATTCATTCTCCCTGGGAAGAGAAGAACGAAGAACGAAGAACATTCTTCCTCGAGTTTAAACAGCCCAAGCTGACCATAATTTACTCGCATTAGCGTCTATGAAGTGAATACAATAATTGCAAACAAGCAAGACACACCCTTTAGAAAAGTTTGTGTTCTTATTGGATTTCAGTACAGTAAAGTAAAACTGATATAGTGCATCAATTCGTGAATCCAGTTTAGGGACTGAGTTACTGTGGTTTGTAGTCAATGATAAGGACTTTCTCCAGCTGAGGAAGCATTGTATTTGCAAATTCAACATGAACAGGATGAGCTACATACTCTGCAACGCCTTCTAAACTGTCAAACGTCGACTCAAAAACATGAGTGAAACCTTGGTGAAGGTTTTCTATGCTCACATCCTTACCCCTGCAATAATGACATACAAATTACATTTCAATACTTGTATGAACTTGCAAGAAAAAAAAAACTAATGCCTCACTAGTGTTGTCAAAGGCGTGATTAAGCCCTAAAGCAACGCTCAAAACTTGTTGAGCACTTTGACTCACTTAATGTGCGCTTCAATGTCGTCATCAAGGTTCTAAGACCTTTTCAAGAGGCAACACTAAACAATTGATATTTTAGTTTTATAATATTGTTTTTCTCAATCTCTTTGTTCATATGTTTGTCAATAATGCTTATAATTATTAGTTTTGGACTAAACAAATACATTTGTATTTTTTCTCCCTTGCGCCTTTTTCCATTAAAGCCTACACTTTATTTGTGCTTTGCTCTTAAAGTCTCAATAGACCTTAGAGTTTTTTTTTGCGCTTTTTGCTTTTGATAACACCGTGCCTCACAATGTTCTTTCTACCCCAAGTTCCCTAGACATAAAGCCTTGGGGCATTGCTACCAGAAGCAAGACAAAATATTACTTCTACATCACTTTCCATCAAGCATATATATAAATCAAAATTGAGTTTACTTCAACAGGACAATCTCTTCAAGTTCAGTTTATAAGTGCAATTCTTTTTGGATAACCATTAAATCCTCGAAGTCCAATGGTGTACAGTTTGAAACTCGATAGATAATAGACCCACTCCTCCTCCCTTCTCTACTTAAATCTAGGCTATTGTCTGCCTAGGATTCGAACCCATCACCTAACTGACATAGCACAGGCTATGCTCTAACAACTAGAAGGGGGAATTACCAAACTCAAAACATTTATAGTTCCAATTCTAGGAATGCATTTGTTTATTTTATTTTAACACTATGCACATAGAGTGAATGATCATTAGTGAACTTTGTATGTCGAGCTTAAACTATCCCTTCCGCCCCATAGTGGGAACTTCAAAACTCGAGTGCTCTTTCAGATCTCAGAGGTTACTACTTCCGGAGTATCTTAGTCGAAGCATGATATAATCTTTATATGTTGTCAACGCCAAAAACAAACCAACTACTGGCCGAGGCAAGGATGCATTAGTTTGCACACGAGAAGTGGGTGAGGTATAGTAGACCTAAATGAGAAGTAACATAAAAGACATATACTGAAACAAGCTAAGGGCGGAACTTTAACATTTCTAAAAAATTTATAGGGACGCAAGGAGGTGCACCTAGTATCGCTGACCACTACATAAGCCACTAGTGTCTGAGAGAAAGCGGACAGCACATTGTATAAGTTGGTGTGATTCATGAAGACTTTGTTTATCAGTAATCACCTTTTGTTGTCTTTTAAGTTTAAGTATGTCTGTTGCAGGTGATGCAACCTCTAGTAAATGTAACCACTCCCGGAAACACCCAAGGAAGTTATGGGTAATGTTAGAATCCATAATGAAGCAATTATACGATATGAATGGTATGTAACCTTAACGATCATTTTAGAAGTAGCCCTTTACTAGCCTAGCATCTATAGTCAATGCTCCAATCTAAGAAGTGTCAATACCCTAATAACTGGCAATAATTGTGTTACGACTTGCAGCAAATGTGATCATCAACATTGATCTATGCATTTTAAGTACTTTTCCTCATCTAGATCCCAATCAGCTAAAAAAGTTCAACAGATCTAGAAAATTCTTTCCTTTTATCACATTGACCTTTGAACTTACCAAATGATATAATAATAACATACCCAATGTAAGCCCAAAGAGTTACATTTAAGGAGGGTAAGTATACACAGATCTTACCCCGGAGGTTGTTTCTGGCAGACCCTCGATTCAACTTACCAAACTAACACACTAATGAAAATCAAGAATGCTAAAGTTTTTAGTTTGTATGTTTCTAATTATAAGAACCAAGAATGTCAACATTGAACATCAAAATCAAATACACACGTAAAAAGGGGTTGCTCCAATACTCAAATAAAAAGAGATAAACCATCCACGGATAAGGTAAAAACAGGGGGGAAAAGGAAAAGGGGTTGAACAGACAGCACAGAAAAGATTGAAGATTTGTGGAGGAGACAAGAAAGAGGGCACCAATAAAAATCAACAGCATAAGAATGTCAACATGGAACCTCAAAATCAAGCACACACATTAAAAGGGGTTGAGCAAGATTGAAGATTTATGGAAGAGAAAAGAAAGAGGGTACCAATGAAAAGCCTTCATGGGTTCAACAAGATTGACAAGATTAGCATACTGCTTAATAAGTTGATCAATTTGTTCAGGTGGGATCCCATCTTTGAACTTTGCTAGCAAAATGTGCTTCACCACTCCTCCTTTACCACCCTCCATTTCTATTTTCTCACTCTTCTTCCTTGACTAGACGAGCAAAAATTGTGGAGAAAGGGTCTTTTTTGTTGATTGTATGAGTAATCAATCCACTTGTCCCAATTTATCCCAATCTCTCTCTCTTCTAAAGAATTCACTTTAGCTATTAAATATTGAACAAGTGGAAGCAATTTCCTTACCTATTTAGTTGACATTTACTGTTGCAATACTAAACTTTCATAAGAATCGTATTTTTTAGCTTCTGAACTATTTAATATCGTATTTTTTTACCCCCTGAACTATTTAATAGTATATTTTAAAGATATATATGTCCCCACGTGGACACATTACTATTTATAATTTTGCATTATTTTTTATGTCCACATGGGCAAATATATATGTTTAAAATATGGTATTAAATAGTCTAGGAAGGTAATAGGTCCTCATGAAAGTTTAGTATTGCAACAACAAATCCAACCAAAGTTGAGGTATTTTTCAGACATTTATCCCTTATAAAAATACACATATGAATTATGAGCTCAATCTATTTTATTTAGCAAAAAGATGAATATTTTTGACTTATTATCGGATAATCACTTATATTTAAAAACTTTGTGTAGTTTAGTATACACATATATATGTGTATTTAAAAATTCTAATCGCCACTATCACATAAAATTGTTCACACATACATCTAACTTCAACTTCAGCAATACGTACACACATACGTTGGTAAGATTATACCATATCTACACGATTTTCAATTTAGATATATGTATTCTACTATGATTTAAAATTAAAGTAGTATCAATAGTGTTATTTACGAAATTTTCATTTTTTAAAAAGAATCATCATACTAGTTTTCTACATTCATATTTGAGTTTCCCATTTAGAGAAGAACTCTCAAATTCATGGTGTATTTTGCTGGGTAAATTGAAGTTTCAAAATGTCACTGAGATTATTGGACATCGGAAAACAAGCTTTACTCTATGGAAAATCAAAATGCACGCCATCGTTGTGCAAAACAGTTTACATAAACCTTTAACCGGAGAAAAACCGATCGACATGAAAGCCGATCAATGGAAGGAGATCGATGAACAAGCTCGATATCTAATTCATTTATACCTCGCAGATGAAATTGAAGAGAGAACAGCAAAACAAGTTTGGGATAAATTAGAAGCTCTGCATTTGGAGAACATTCGAGTAAACAAGCATTGTTTATATTCTCTTCGAATGAAAGAAGGTACTACTACTACTGCTTCTGTTACTTCTCATATTAATGATTTTGAATCGATCGTTACGGATCTGGAAAATTTGGATGAGAAAATTGATGATGAAATTAAGGCTTTGTTGTTATTGCGTACTTTACCTTGTTCGTATGAAGATTTTGTTGATGAAATTGTAGATGGTAAAGATACAATTTCATTGGATGAAGTTAAATCTTCATTGTTGAAGATTTCTTCAACTGAAAGTTCATCACAGTTTAGATCTAGATCCAGAAAAGGAGAGGTAGTGTGTTGGAATTGTGGTAAAATTGGTCATGTTCGTAGAAATTGTGATGAATAATGGAGGAGTGAAATGGTGATTAGTCACGGATTCATGATTTGAAGTTTAATGAATTTCTAAAATGTTGAATTAGTATTATATGATAATAATAATTGAGTTTGTGATCTAATACTTATATGAATTATCGTGACAAAAGCTATTGAAATCTAAGTTGAGTCGTTTACACCTTATTTTAATGGTTATAAGTTGTAACATATGCTTCATGAGGCGTGTATTATATTGTAATGTGTGTGTTGTTTTGATGAATATAATATTTATTTTATTACTTTGATCAAGTTTCCTAAATAACAAACCTGGATTTTTATTTTTTTTGTCAAAACTCTATAATTATGCCTCATGCCTTTTGCTCTTTTAACGTAAAAGGTGGTCAGTCATTCTTTAAGTTCTAGGAATATGTTCGATATCTCATTGATGGAATTTGATAGCTATTATTCCATTAAAGTTGTATTTTAGTGCTCTTCTAAAAGAAAAGTTCTTTTAAAATAGATCGATTAAGAGAAGACATTTCTTATTACCATAATAGATCATCATGTAATACTTCAGAAAAAACATTTGAAGTTTATGAATTTTGTCGCGTACATCTGAATTATTTCAAAATTAATTAATTTATATTTTTCTTATAAAAAAATTTGGCTACAGTTTAAATAGTAGTCCCCAAATTAGGTGTTTGTGCACTAGGCCCAAAATAACCCAAGCTAAGCTAACAAAGCCCACATAATCCTAAAGCCCAAAATGGATTTCGACACACATCTAAGAAATGAACATTGACTAGGCCCAGCCCAGTTCAATTCTGAATTCTCTTGAAACTTCAAAATTGCTCTTATAATTCAGGCACTAGATTAAATTCGGAGCTAGTTTTAGGGATGGAATCGAATAATTATGAGATAAAAAATGAGAGAATTGGAGTTGTTATAGAATCAACATCTTATTCTTTAATAGCAAGTGCACTGCAAGATCCATCGTTAGGAACAACACTTCTAACATGATTTTTACCATTTCAAAACCCAAAACATATGATCAACGATGAAGGTATCTCAACCATCCACCACAAGTCCACAACCCATGTTAGTTTATGTATTTATATTATCTTTGTTCACTTTTATATGTCAACTATTTCAAAGGTAGATTTTCATTTTTATTTTTCACTTTTAATATATCAAGAAAAAATAAATCAATTAAAAGTGAACGAAGAGAATATATTTATTGCTCCTATGAGAAAGATAAACCAATTCAAAATATAAGAGTGAACAATCAACAACAACAATAACATATTCAGTGAAATCCCACTAAGTGATAAAGCATACTTAAACTTGATCACTACCTCGAGAAGGTAAAGAAGAGTGGACAATTAGTTTTAGAAATATATGGTATAGGGAGGTACGTGGGATGTACACAGATTTTACTTTTACCTCCAAAAAGTAGAGGGATTGTTTCTAATAGACCTTCGATCTTCTGAAGTAAAATCATTTTTCAGGACAAATAAAATGTTATGATGAAATACTGACGGCATGCTATGAACTGAATCTTTTATGATGGTTTCTGGTAAAATTTGAAAAGAAAAAAAATAATTCATTGACAATAAAAAGAATTAAAAAATTTAACTAGACTTGTCCATCTTTGAAATAATATTAATTCGTCTAACATTAGAAGCATCTGTAATGGAAGTAGATATACGTCCACTCCATTATTAATTATTTGCTTATAATTTTCACAATTATATAAATTACACTTAATTAGGTCTTTTTACAATTGAAACACTTCGTTTGTTTTCTTCTTTTCCTTTGATTCTTTAACATTGAGTTAGATATTTTGCAGATTAACTAGAGTGTATTTCTTGATTTGTTATTGTGTATTTGCTATTTGTTGTTTCATTTTGCTTTATATCTCGATATTTCGTAGCTATTTTTTTTTGTCGTGCAACCTTTTTCTGAATAGCTTCTCTTTTTGGAGTTGTGTATCTATCAGAAATAACTTCTCTACTCGATAAGCGTAAAACTGTATAAATCTTACTCTATTCAAATTTCACTTATTACACTAATATGTTATTATTGTTTTAAAATCGATCTGATGTGTATTAATGTATATACTTGTACTGTATTTTATCAATATAATTCAAATTGTGTTTCTTATAATATAATTTATTTATATCTTCACTTCTTTAAATACATATAATTGATACCATTCACAAAAAATCTAAGTACGTACGAGTAAAATCCAAATGGTCAACTCTTGCTAATTTCATTTTTGTCTTTTGAATAGTGAGCTATTAATTAGCTTTTATGCATAGGTAGAGATGACAAACTAAGTTCATGTACCTTGAAAAGGCTTTAAAATTAACAATAGTGATTAATTATTTTGGTTTATTTAAGTCGAGAATTTATCAAAAATAATCATTGATTATTACAAGATAGGGATAAAAATGTATACATGTTAGTACTTGTTATTAGACTTCAAGTATGAGATTATAGGGGATATAAAATTTGTATTGATTAATTAATTTCGAGAAAGCGACATTGATCTCTTTTTAATTAACTAAAACAAATTTAACTCGAAGATTAGAATAGAATCTTTGTTGATAATGTCTTTGACTATGTAGACGACTAGATCATATTTAGGTTTAAACCTAAGATAAGAACAAAGAAAAAATTAGAAATTAAATTAATGTTGTGTTTGGTGGGATTAGGCTCAATGCTTCATATATATATAAAATAATAATTGAATTGAAAATTTTCAATAAGTAAAGTGCTTTACTGCTTCTGATTTTGATTAAATAAACAATTAGGGCAGTAGTTTATTGGATTATTATTGGAATTTAAGATATATCAAGCATTAAAAAAATATTTACACAAATCAGGTTAATATTTATAAAGTACAAAATCAATGTAATTGCTAATTGTAATAAGTTGTAACCATGGGCAGAATCTGAACTCATAACTTTGTAAAAACATATTAAAAATATTATATCTGAATTCATAATTAAACAGTACATAAAGATAATATTAAAAATCTTAAAAGTTAAACCAATTAAATATATATTTTGAATCGGCATCTAATTATAGTATGATAAAATGATAAATAACTTTCTACCAATCTATCATACACATCCTCCGTTCACTTTCACTTGTCACATTTCACTTTTCAAGAGAGTCAATTTAACTATTTTCGTAAACTAAATTAAATTAGATTAATTAAATATTTTAAATAAGTTTTCAAATTGTTCTCATATTAATATGATGAAAAAAATACATCTTATAATACTAATCGAAATCCATAAAATTAACTTTCGAGAAGCAAAATGACTAGTGAAAATGAATAGTGGGAGTATTAAAATCTACTAACCCTGCGAAATTTCTTAAAAAGTTGTTAGTATATATACACAACTTAAACTCTTATTAATCTATTTTAGAAACTATAAAGCTAGACAAGAAGTATTTAGTTAAAGTTAGATAAAAATTAATTCGTAAAGCACTAATGATTAATTATGTTAATGTTGGGACTTTAGAAACTGAATATTAGTTAAAGTTAGATTAAAAGTATTACTATATTTATATTAAAGTTGAATATTTTGTGTTCTGCTAATGACAGGCATGTCGTGTTCATACTTGACAAAATTTTGTTCCCTAATTTTTACTGTTTAATTGGACTTTTACCAAGCTTTTAGCTAACAACATAAAGTCACAAACTAATTTTTTTATTACAATAAATATTTATACATCATATTTTTAATTGTCTTGAGTGTATTTATTTGACAATTTTTTTTAAAAAAAATAAATATTGATAGTGATGTATCGTTGGACTACTCATGAATAACACGCATCCTAACATGTGATTTACGAGTTTTTGAAAGATCTTTCATTAAATCTTTTAAAAAAATTGAGGTTGAAACTGAAAATAGAAATTTGTTTAAGTTTATACCACGTAAAATCAAGCACATCTTATTACATTATATCGTGTACATTCAGAGGCGAATCTAGAGTGATGGGAGCAGGTTCTCGAGAATTCAATAATTTTCATACGGATTCTGTAATTATCTTGAAAAAATTATTTAAAACTTAGTAACAAAGTAATTTCTTGATCCAGCTGTAGAAATGAAACTTATTTAAGCTTTGTTACTCATGACTTGACGATTCAATTCCTCTTAAGAAAATATAGCAAAGGAAACTCACAAATTTAAAACTTATAATGCGTCTATATGTATATCTTTCTTTTAGTACAATGAATCAAACGTTTACGATAAAAGTATACCTACTAAATAATTTCATTATTTTTAGTTTTAATGTTATAATTCTAATATAACTTGTTCACAAATCAAACGATCGAGTCGATCTCAAGAAATTCGTTGTCATTTTTGGCACTATGTATGTATAGGATATATAAATGGCATTTGAAAGATTTGTCTATTGGAGAATGTCACGTTTTTCATATTACTAAAGTATAAAATGTGAATTACTATGCTCATGATTCTCTAGCTCCTTTGAATCTATAATAATTAGAGTTAGGTCTAATGGGAAAGAAAGCTCCCTTTTTTGGTTATGTCACACACACACACACATATATATATAATCTTTGACTCATATTACTAAAGTATAAAATGTGAATTACTATACTAATCCTCTTTTGGGAAAGTACACTTGATTGTATATATAATTAGTAGACACAGAATTAGAATTTGAAATTTACAAGTCTAAATTAATAGTTTATATTAATGTTTAACGGTCATTTTAATAATAAATACAAAGTTTCGATCAAAGTTATTGAGTTCAACTGAATCCGTATTAGAAAGCTAGCTCTGTTGCCTTTGAATATCGTGGTGGAGCTAGGATGTTGTAAATGGTTTATTAAAACCTTGTTTATTAAAAAAAAAGCAGTTTTTTATATTTTGAATTCCTTCTTGAAATTGTTGGCTCCACCACGATTGAATATTGATGCTTAACGAAGTAAAATTCCTGAAATAAAATCAAGTTGACTGCCATCAAAAGTAGGGTTTTAATTTGTCGAAATAGACATATATCTAGATTATACTTTCCCCCAAGAATTATATGGTTGAAAAACGTGTGGCAACTTTAAATTGAATGGAACTTCTTGAGAAATATCTCATCAACTATTTATCAACAATAACTCATAAGAGTTGCTTGAGTTGGGGAAGCAATATAAGGTATTTCGTAAGAGTGGTCAGGAATTGATTATATTAGTTATATCGTCAGTGTTTTAAACCAAACTTGTTTAGTGATGTTTACATTTTTTTGTATGAAGCGAGATATTTAACATAAGTCTGCTTATTCTGTATACACAAAGAAGAGTAACGACTACGAAAAAAAACACTTATTTATCAATATAGGGTGGTGGAGCACAATTCACACACAATTTTGCTAGGCAAGTTACTTGTTCTCTCTCACAAACGTAGACATCATGTGAGTTATTTTCAAATGTCAATTTTTTTTTCTTGTTTTTTCACTAGCTTTTATTTCAATACATTGTATTTAATCTCCAAAAAGGAACCAATATATATTGGACCACAAAACTTTTTGTTTAGTTTGGTATCGTGAAGTAAAAAAGACAATGTGTGTGGCATCATACTATATTGTCACAAATGACATCATACTATTGTTGTGGAATGATGTATGATTGTAGCAAAATTTAATAATATCAAAATTTAACGAGGTTCGATCGATCTAACACGAGTTTTTGGGGATTGGGTTGTAATATGGATCCATTAGAATGCAAGACACATAGTTAATTTATGATTAATAGTTTCAAGGACCCCCAAAACTTATACTAGCAGTTCTCCATTATTTTTTATTTCTGATCACGTTTCGTATTTTGAGAATCAAATTATATGAATTTAAGAATTTTGATTAATATTTTAAGATGTATTTTTTTCATCATATTAGTAGGTGAATGATTTATATTGTTTTCAAACATCTAAATTTTAACTATTGAATTAACCTGATCTAACTTAGCTCCGAAGATGTCATGACCCAACCCACCGGACCGTGCGGGCACCCACTCTAACACCTAAGTAGGAGAACCCTCATATCTCAATAGTTAAACATGCAGAAAATTTTAACTGAAACATAGATAAATATAATAATATGATTTTATAAAAAATATCCTTAGACACTCTATTAGTTAAACTTGTAAAGTGATTTAAACAACTCCCCTGGATCTAGGTTAAACAAGTACAAGAGCTACTAAGAGTACAACTGAACAAGATAAATAAAAGACACAGCTCCCACCATGCGGAAGGAAGAATAGAGGCTGCGGGAGAATTTCTTCATCTTCACCTAATGAAACGTCACCAATCATGCATCCAAACTATGTCAAAAGACATAGCAAGAATAGTATCAGTACAAAACACACGTATTGGTAGGCATCATCGGTCAACCCGACGCCCACCCCATAATATAAGAAACCAACTAGTAAGGTCATGAATTAAACCACTTGCCTCTTCACCTTTACCCTCTCTTAAAATACCTCCAAATTACGTCGGCACTCTAACTATTAACCACCTTCCAGCCAACCTACTTACTAGGTACTTGATCATAGCCTAACCATTCTAACATGTAGAAAACATTCCCAAATACGACTACCACCATTCCAACTAACCGTTCACTTCTTACCTTTACTATCTATTACTCACCTCTTGAACATTTTACCCTTCCACTATACTCGACAAGTTCGCTCATCACGACGAACAATCAAATATCTCTCATCATACACGTGCCCACTAAGTGCATCATAAACAAGTCAAGACAACACTACACTCGCATGCGCATATAAAACATATACAAGTTCATCAATATTTACGAACAACGAATAACTTCACATTTTATATCACATCATTGCCCCTCTCATGGGACCCAAACTCAACAGTTAGTTATGTCGGAATGTGGCAACTGATCCAAGTTAGTTATGCCGAAACGTGACAACTAATCCCATAGTTATGCCGGAACATGGCAACCGATCTCATAGTTATGTCGGAACGTGGCAACCCATTCAAGTTAGTTATGCCGGAACGTGGCAACCGATCCATTCAACACACCACAATCACAATCACAGTCACAAGTACATCCTCAAGATCACACATTTAGGTCATGATTTCATGGCGATCATAGTTCATATATCTCATATACAACAAGTGTGATCAATAATGCATCATTCATATACATACGCTAATTTGTCATACTTAGCCCTAATTCATCATCTACGGCTTCTTTTAGGGTTTAATCACAATTCATAATAAATCCGCAAATCAATCACTCCAATTTATGGTCTCACATACATTCATAATTCTAGTTCCAATTATGATTTCATATTCTTATTCTTGAAACAATTCTATCCAAGATAGCAATTCTAGAAGCCCTAACAAGTGATCAATTTCACTTCTCAAGGTATAAACTCAATTACTTGATTTCTAGGAATTTTCCATGGAATTCACTCGGTGCACAAAGGTCTACACATAAACCCTACCATTCATTTACATATATTACAAGGTGAGCACAAATTTAAACTACTCAATTCATAAAGCGTAGCCTACCTGGGCGCCAAGCAGTTGCACGGAGTTTTTGACTTCGATTCGGATTTTTCGGGCTTCGCGACGGTGAATTTGGCCAAGAATCCGCAAGATATCACGACCCTCGCTCTAGAAATCTCCTCCTCCTTCCTTTCCAAGCTTAGAGCAACTTTTCTGAGGTTTTTGGGGGTGTTTTACGACTTATTTAGGTATTATAGGAAGATGGAGATAATAGAATTTCTCATAATTTATGTTATGTCTCGCTTATCCCGCTATGGCGTCAACTTACCCCGCTCTAGCGCCTCCGCCCTGGCGACATCTAGCCCGCTCTGGCTGGAGAATGGCCCAGAATTTTTTCCGAATTTTTTATTCCTCCTAAATAACGACGGTTCGAGTCGTTACAGAAGATTGATCAAATATAACTCCCCTAAAATGAAACATGATATGTAAAAGTGAATAGAGAGTAGTAAATATTATCTTGACCCTTTGCAAGATTTTTTTACTATTTATAAATTAAATAATAGAAAATAAATTTTTAAATCCATCTATAAAATGAGGATTTTTTATTTTTAAAAATGAAGATCTCTCGTAAAATAATAATTAAACTATAAAAAAGTATAAATTAAAAATAAAGATCTCTTACTTTTATATATATATTATCTTATTTTGATCGGCACTATTTAATTCAATTTCCCTTGATTGATTTTATGTAAAAATATCGACTTTTTGTTGCTAAAAGTTTGATTCATAAGCAATAAGCAAATTCAACATCTTAAAATATAGTACATAAGATAGAGCAAGGTAATTATATATTTAACTGATCGAGCAAAATAATAATATTCGCTAGTTAAATGTATATACAAAAAATATATATACTATTTTATGTATATCATACATTAATAGTATATAAAAGAAATTACAGTTACTATTTATTAGTTTGATGAATGACTATTTATTTTAATTATTCTCTAATTTCTATACCTTTAGAGATGCCTGGGGTAATTTAGAGTTTAAGACCAAAAAAAAAAAGTCTACCTAGCTAGCTAGCTAGATAGTGTAATGAGTATAAATCAAGTTGATCCAAGATGCAAATCACAATTATGGAGAAACTTATACTTTAACAAAAGTATAATTCAAAACGACTAAGGACAAATAGAATTTATTATGAAAGTCGAATGAAGACACGATGCTAACTAATGTTCAAAGTTCAAGTTGATGGCTAAAGCAAGAAGGAAATTGGAAAATATATGGAATCATGGAGGGTTCACTTTTCTTTCGTAGTATAATGGTATTTGATACTGCCACTAATTAATATTTTATTTATTTTAATTTATCTATTTTTTAAAAAAAATGATAAAGTTTTACATTTCCAAATTATGATGGACTTTACACTTTCTCATTTTATTCTCATTTTTAAAATTTGCTAATTTTTTACTTTGAAGTTGGAATTAAGGGTCAAAATAGAGAAAAAGAAGAAGAATATGTTAATTAAGGAATGTCAAGTATGAAATTCAAAAATTTTATAACCACATAAATTCTATGATATATTTAAGAATTATATATAGATATAAAAATCTTATCGTTTTTTCTTAAATCTCTATGTTGATTTATATTTTTGAAGCATTTCCTTCTTTATAACAAATGTTTTCTATAAAGATGTTGTTGGAACTGAATCATTTAGATTATTCCTCTTTGCATGGATTAACCTTAGTATATAAATAAAAATCTTTATATTCTAAGCAAATAAAAAAGAAGAGGGCATAATTCACTCAATTAATATTAATTTTTTATATATAGGTTTAGTTTTAAATGGGAACACGATCAAAATCTTGACTCGTTCGTTGTTTTGAAGCTTATGATTTCATGTTCTATTATACTTTCAAATAGAGGTTTTCCACCCTTTCCTCGGGACATTAATTCACATATCGATCATCCAAAAATATTTAGCATCGCAAAACGATCACTAATTCACATAAAATAACATGTTTTTAAAGTGCAATAATTTGGGATAATTGTGCTTCGCCTAGCAATCTTTTTTGAATTTTAAGTTGTTTATACAATTACAAGTAATTCTATAACAATTTAAATGATAGTCATTAAGTATTAATTTTTCTACACTATTATTGTAAATAACTTAAATCTGACTTTTATTATTGTAGCCCCCTCAATCCTCATGCTCTTATAGTTTTATTAATGAATTAATTAATTAATGAAAAGTTGAAAATTGTTGGCGCAAAGTGTCCATGATAAATATTGGAGCATGTCAATATTGCATTTGTTATTAGTGTGGTCGACTATTTTTTTTTTATATTAGTAGGAGCCATCCCCTATATATATTAGCAATTAATAAAACTATATAGAAAGAAATGTCATTAAATTTACGGCACAATTCAAATAAATGTAAAGAATTTTCAACGAAAACAATCGAAAACAATTTCAATGGATTTCATCAAAAATTAGCAATTTTTTAAATAGTGAACAGAACTTGATAAGGATGTGAGCATCATCACATCACTAAGTGTTGGATATATGATATATACGAGTTCATTAGAATTCAGTATTGTATATGTATCTAGAAATTTACTAAATATTTAACTATGAATTTAATTTTTATTGTATATTAACTTGAGGTTATTGTAGAAATCAATAAACATCAAATTCTAGATCAACCTTTAATCGCATTAGATTAATCTCTTATATTTCGAATCTTTTCAAATTTTTTGATGCCTTTTTAAAATCAAATTCCAAATATAATTTTTTTTTATTCTTTTTAAAAGTGCATAAAGTTGATCATCTTGCACATTTTTCAGTAACTATATGTGTTTACATTTTAAACTCCTATTTTATTTGTATTTTACTTCTTGCCCATGTTCATTAGTTCTAAGGCCTAGACTAGAGTAATTTGGGTCAGACTATGTATAGTGTGGGATTTAATTAATTTATTGAACTATAAATATTCCACACTGGAAGTGGGATAAAGTACATTATTTTTTAGTACTTAAATTAATTTCCAAAATCTTTAGACTTCAATAGCCTAGGCCTATGCAGATATCTCTTATATATATATATTATAATTAATAATTATGAAGGTACACAAATGATAGTGGGCTAAATTTTTTAAAGTTCATTAATATAAAAAAAAAATAGTAAATAGCTCATTAAATTATCAGCCATTTTTTGGTTTTACGTAAATTATGCTCACGCATCTTCAATTCAGTTCTTTGAGAAAATCATAGTAGGTTATTTAAACATTTGTAATTTATTATGTTATGAAAAAAAAAAAGATATTCATATTTGCGAAAGAAAAAAAATGTAATAAAAAATGTCTTCAATTATATTTAAATATATCAAGTTGTTTTTGCACATATTTTTAGAATTTTTAATTATATCGGTCATGATTTTTTAGTTAAAAATTGTAAGATTTAGAAGTTCTGTTTTTTTTTAAAAAAAAAAAACTGTTTTTATGCAAATTAAAACACAAAAAATAAAAAGGGGAAATACTCCCTACGCACCATATTTTTTGGTGTTTTTACTTTGGACAAACGTATTAAGAAGCTACTCACACCTAAAAAGTAAGAAGTGTTTTTCACTAAATTACTAGCTTAATTAAATAATATCTCCTATTTAATTAATGTGATTTGTTGATTATATAAAAATCCAGTTATCTAAAGAAAGATAAATTTGGAAAAAATTAATTAATACCTTTTTAATTATTTTAAAACCATTTAATTTGAACTAAATATAAAGCTTAAAACACCTTATAGTGGGTATAAATTATAAATCCCCATGTTGTTTCAATTTATAATTCCAGTGGTCATCTTATTCCATTTTAAGTTGAAGATAGAAAGTAAAAAATTGTTTAACAAAAAAAATAAAAAATTACGTGAGAACTTGCATAAAAGAAAATAAGATAAAGTATAGTTAAGGCCTAATTAGGGAAAACCATGGAACAAGTTCTATACTACTGTTCCATTTTAACGATCGTTTTAGTTTTTTTCATATTTATTAAAAAAAACTAAAATATAAATATTGTTTATTAAATTCTTTTTATTTAAAAATAAATTAATTTTTTTTTCTCAAGTATTATGTGTACACTTTAATATTAATGGTATAACTGAATACCATTGTCAACATTAGTCTTGAATTTTTAAAGTAATAATTAGTTCCTTCATTTTATTCTTTTGGCATATGATAATTTGATACCTTTCTTAAGAAAATATATATTAAGGAGTTATTTTATTAAATTATTTTTATTAATTATATTTTAGAAATTTAAATTTGATAATTAATATCTTATGTAGTTAATTAATGATAAAGATAATATCAGNCCCCCCCCCCCCCCCCTCTTAATTTGTTAAAATGAACAATTAAAAAAAGAAAATTTATTTTTTATTTAAGGGTGATGTCTACTTGTGCTGCCAATAATGCCAACAAACCTAATGTCAAGCGAAATGAAATGAAAAGTATATTAGGATATTTTATTTTATTTTAGCTAAAGTGACTGTTAATTTGAAACGAGAAAATACTAACCATGTTGACTTTCACTTATCCAATATTTTAAAAATTGAAATTTTACTTTTACTTGTTAATTTTAACATATCAAAAAAATATAATTATTTTTTTCTTATTTTATCGTCAATATTAAATACTTATTCTTCAAATTATTTTCCATACTTGAAACTATACATCATCAAATAATATGAATATTATATTAAAATATTTATATCAATTTATTTTTTAAAAAAACACGAAAAGTATTAAAATAGACAAGTAAGAATTAACTAAATATGGTGATGAAGTAGAAGGATTAGTCAAAATCAAAGTGAAGCTTTAATTACTTTAATTGAACTATGGAATTAAAAAGTTGAAAATTAAAGTTTTTCTCCTTATTGCGGCTTTGTGGGATACATAGTATTATTATTACTACGACTATAGACTTTTTTTTACTTCTAAATTCTTCTTTCCCTCACATGCCACTTTTATTTTCTAACACAATTTTTTCAAACTTCTCCCCCACTTTTTATTTTTATTTATTTTTTAAAAAATCTTTATAAAGTCCCATCAACTTCTATGTCCTATGTACTAATCCAATATTCATTTCTCTTCTTATATCATATTAATATTTCTCTCTCTTTTTCTCTATTTGTACCCTTTTTTTTTTGTATCAATCAATTAGTTTCTTCATTTTGAGTAAGCAAAAAAAAAAAAGTTTAGATGGAATATCATGGTCAGAAAATTGAAGTTGATTCAGGACGAGGAGATTGTAATGAAAATAATCAAGAAATTAAGGAGGAAGATGTTGTTATGGATCTTCGAAGGGGTCCATGGACCGTTGAAGAAGACTTTACACTTATCAATTTTATTGCTCATCATGGTGAAGGTCGTTGGAATTCCCTTGCCCGTTGTGCTGGTAATTATTTTTATTCTTTTTGTTATTATAAAAACCTTTTATATTTGGTTATTCATGAGAAGTCGAACGTCTCTCCAATGACCTAAGGTCATTCAACTAATCTACGTCCATACTTGTGTAAGGCATGTTAAGGAATAAGTGTTTATTACTATCAATTTTTTATTCTTAAAAAGTTCGAACCCCAAATTTCTGGTTAATAAATCATGTTCATCGAGTTACTTGAATCAGTAATCTTTTTTTCGAGAAACCATCTTTTTCTTTATTCCAACATGTATTTCTTTATCTTTTCTTTTGTATAAAAAGACAATATCTTCACGTAGATAAATATTTGAATGGATATGTTGTTGTATATATTTTTTTCTTTACTAGGTAAATTTTTAAATGCTGAGCACCTGTCTAATCTGATAAAGAGAAAGGAAAAAAGTGTTTCTTTTTGGGTGGGGAAGTAGTAGTCTTAAAAAGTAGTATTTGTATGTTTGAAACACAAAATGTTTTATGCATCATATATACTGTCTTTTATTAATACTTTATTTTTGAAATATGCTTTTAAAGTTTAATTTGGCAAAATCAGTCATGAGAAGTTTATTATAATTAATAAATTGTTGTGAATCAATTAATTAAACAGGTTTGAAGAGAACAGGGAAAAGTTGTAGGTTAAGATGGCTTAATTATCTTCGACCAGATGTTCGACGTGGCAATATTACTCTTGAAGAACAACTCTTGATTCTTGAATTGCATTCTCGTTGGGGCAATCGGTATGTTCACAATCTCAATAATAGTACCACATTAAAATAACTAAACTATGTGCTATTTGCTACTTGTAGTAACTAACTACTATAGTGTTTAATATGATTTTCATTTCTTTTGTGTAGTTGGTCTAAAATCGCTCAACATCTCCCCGGAAGAACAGACAATGAGATAAAAAATTATTGGCGAACTCGAGTACAAAAGCATGCAAAACAACTCAAATGTGACGTGAACAGCAAGCAATTCAAAGATACCATGAAGTATCTTTGGATGCCAAGGTTAGCCGAAAGAATACAAGCCGCCGCTGCGGCTACTTCCAACCCAACGGCGGCTTCTTCCTCCGGCCCCACCACCACCACATATATCCAAAATCAAGAAATTCAACATCCACTACCAAACATGAATCATCATGTGCCCGAATACTTACCTATCCAACTGATGAATATTGAGAAAACAAACAGTCTTAATTATTCAGCAACTTCAGCGTCATCGGATAATTACTCATCCGACCTCACTGATGGTTGCTACAATTTCTCAATTAACCAAAGCAATAATCAAGATCATTCTCAAGTTAATCAAAGTACTAATCAATTTTGCTATGGAGAATCCACAATTAATCCCACAAGTTATAATTTTCACCCTGGATTTCAAGGATTCCAAGAAGTGGATCAACAAAACAATACACAATGGATGGAAAATCCATGGAATATTGAAGATGTGTGCTTCTTACAACAATTGAACAATGAGATGTGATACAAATATAGTATCCAAAAGTACCTCAAGAGGTTGGAGATTCATATAGAGTTATCATTAATCACCATAAAAGCATCTACATTTTTTTTTTTAAAATTCTTATGCAACACATTTGTAGCTTTTATGTACCAAATTTCCATCAATTACTTAGTTTTATGTTTTTTTAATAAATATATATATGTGTACATTTATTTTAGATTTATTTTATCCGATGAGTTTCTTAATATTGTTTTTCATTTTATGTGCTAGAAAATGTAGAACTTCTAATGCTAATTAAAGAAACTTTTTTTTTAATAGTATTGGATGGAGACGAGCTTACACGGAGTGAGAGGATTGTGTGTTAGAGTCAACGCCAATTGTGGATGGGGTCTTTGATTTATTTATATATTTTTTTGGACAATTCTCACCTCCTGAGCTAGCTAGCTTTCGAAGTTATATATATATAAATAATCAGAGTTAGTTAGACTCATCTCGACTCTTGTTTTATTCGATGTTGAATTCCATATTATATTGTTCATGTTTCAGATTTCCAACTCTCTGATTGTGTGAATGCAACGTTAAAGTCCCACATCAATTGTGGATGGGGTTTTTGGTCTATTTCTATTTAATATTAAATAATCATTATCTCATGAACTAACTTCTAGTTGAATTAGATTCAAAGTTCATTTCTTATATTTATCATAGTATTAGAGTCATATCAATCTCAACCATTGATTTACCCGATGTTGCACTTCAGTCTTACGTTGTTCATGCTCCAAATGTTTGGTTGTAATTGTGCAAATATCATGTTTAACTCCTACATCGATTGCGGTTGGAGTTTTTAGTCTCTCTTTATAATCTTAGACAACTATCTTATTTTATGAGAAAATTTTTAAAATTGAGTTAAGTTTATGAAGTCCATTTCTTATTACACAATAGTACTAAAAATTCAATTACAATTGTACACAAATCCTTTTTTTTTTTTTTGCCTTTTCCTTTATATGGAGTAATTAATAATTTAACATACTTATGATGGAATTCTAAAAGGGGAACGTATTTTTTTTATAATGAGAGAGAGTGCATAATTGGCTCTACTATTTTTAACAGTAAAGCGTCTTTGTTGCTTGTTAATATAAATATTAATAATCTTAGACCAAAGTCATGGAATTGTTAAGAAAACAGTCTATGGGGTCTGAACCAAATTAAAAGACCTTAGACTTCATTCTAGATTAATTAAAGTGAAAAAAAAATATGTGGCATATTCTTAGTTACATGGTTTTGTATATAATTTAAACCTAGTTGCTGCAAATAATCATATAATAAAAAAATATCTCGAGATGCATCTATATGAAATTTCCTTAATTTTTCTTTGGTGAAAGCCCATAAATAAATTTTATTTTCACTTTTGATATTAGTGTGAAACTGACCGTTCTAAGTTTAACAAAAAAAAATGGACTTAAATACTTGTACATGGATAAAGGATCAAATCAATAATCTATGATATACAAGTTATAATAAATACTCCTTCCGTCCCATTTTATGTGGCAACATTTGATCGAGCACGGAGTTTAAGAAATAAATGAAGACTTTGAAATGTTTACTAAATTGCCCTTTATCTGTGTGCCATTTCTAAAGTGGACAACTAAAAAGGGACGGAGGGAGTATTTAAGATTAAGTGGGACCAACAAGAATAAAAGAGGAATTGTACCTTTATAAACTTACCATATAAAGAAATGTGGCATTCTTTTTGGGACTGACCAAAAAGGAAATGGTGCCACATAAAATGGGACAGAGGGAGTAGTAAATAAAAAATGAACAAAGGTCTTTGGAAAACTTTTATTTGAATCTTGTTTTGATCATTAAATAAAAGTGTGTGTGATACACAACATATATACCTTACGAATCTTATAAAATACCTTTAATTTTAATAAATATTCTTTATAAATCGATTAAAAAAGACGAACAAATTAAAACGCGAGGGATAGAGTATTATGTGGAATAGAATACTTGCGATGTGACAGAGAGCCATCACAAGTGGTCCAAAAGTTATAAGTGTGTTACTTAGCTTCCACGTGTCCCTTTGAATATTAGACTATTTAGTACTCCAAAGACTTGGAACAATCCAAACACTAAGGGGTCGTTTGGTGTGAGGGATGACATCATATAGTCTCGGGATTAAATTATAGTACCGTTTATTTTGTTGTTTAGTTGGCAAGTTCGGGATAACTTATCCCGGGATTAATAATTAGTACCGGGATAAGTTATCCCTCTCTTTGGGTGGTATAGTAATCCCGGGATAACTTATCCCGGGATAAAATAGGTAAATGACAAAATTGTCTCTTTCAACCCTTTTGTTATATCACTTTTTACATTAATGAAGGACATTTTTGTAAACAAATAAATTGTTCTTAAAATTTATTATTTTGAATACAACAAACCAAACACTCAATAAAAAATAATCCCAGCACAACTTATCCAATCATAACTAATCCCAATATAACTTATCCCAACATTACTTATCCCATCATAACTCATTTTCAAACCAAACGACCCCTAAGAAATTTTAAGTTGTGTAATTATGTTTAGAGTATCTCTTTTGATTATTTTGATCGAAGAATCGATATCAGGGTTGATGATTTAAAAAGATGAGTATATAGATGAACTAGTTGTGTAGTTATGTTGATTATGCGAATTATTCTTTCTCTTTTCTTTTTTTAAGTTTTTATTTGGTGTCTGGTATATCCACATTGAAGCTTAATTAAATTTAAATTTGCGTTGAAAACTCCTACATTAAAAGATGCTTCATAATAAAAATGACTATGTACTTAAGTTATACAAATTATTCTTAATAAGTGGTAAAACATCATGGCATGTTACAATTGAGAACGAGTGTATAATCAAGGTATATGACATATTTTCGATTTGCTTTGAATATCTTCTCTTTCGAGTAAAGGGACTATCTTACATCTTACACTCTTTGGACGAGCATTTGTGAGATAATACTAGATATGTTGATATATTTTAAGTGGTTAATTTATCTATGTAATGAACATACGAGATTATATGCAAAAGTTTTTTTTCGAAATATAACTTGAAAGTGTAGTAAAAACACTTTATCATGTGTTTAAGTGCTCAATCTAAACAAATCATAATTTATGTATCTAAACAAAAGTTTAATAGCAAATTTGAAGGGTTGTTGATATACTAAGTCTGTTTTAAAAGATTAACTTATTTACGTAATAATGTATACTCGAGAAAATGCACAAATCTTGACTGAATTAAAAAAAAACTAATTGTTAATCAACTTTACCTTTACTAACAAACTTGTGTTCTCTTTTCGTTAACTCATTTAACTATAGTAAATTTACATGATTTGATTTACGTAGTACTCGATGCAAATAAGTATTTACTCATATAGTCCCTCCTAAACAGTAGCAAGTTGTAGTAATCCACCCATCTAGCAAGACCACACAGCTGTAATGACTTTATTGGTCAGTTATTTTTTTTATTAAAAATTCAAAAATATTTTTTGCTGTAGACTTTTCTACAAATTGAACAGTTGTATTTTTTAAAAAACTTTTTTTTTAATAATTTTTTCATTTTCGTATCATGAATAAATATAAATTTATTTTTTGAATTTGTATAGATTTTGTTTCCGTATTCTATTTAAAATGAGGTTATCATAAAATCATTACGTGAAGGTATTTGTTAATTAAAAGAGAGGTTAATTCGTTAAACATTAATTAATTGTTATTAAAATTCTCTAATCCACAAATTTGTCATCATATTCGAATTTTGGAAACGTTTATAGCCACTACTATTCAACAGAAAATACTATTCCAACACGTAATAAATAAAAAGGAAAGAATAGGTGATTGATTATCCTTGTACCCAACATTTTTTATCAATAAAAAAAAATTTAAAACTATTTTATGTTATTTGAGCACTAAAAAACTATTTTCTCGATTTATTTTTACTTGTTTACTATACTGAAAAATAGATATTCATTTTTATTTGGTCAGCATGAAAATTTAGAAAATTATATATTATTTTATACCTATTTTACCCTTATTATTACGTCGTTTATTTTTCAATAATAATTAAAGGTGATAAAATAAAATAATTATTTTATTTATATTTTTTAAAAGAATGTGTCAACTCAAATATAAACAAGTAAACAAACGAGGAGTACAAATATTTGCATATAAGAAGGTAAAATGATGCAACTTAATTACATACTCTCTCGTTTTCAAAATAAGTGATGTTTTAGCTTTTCCATTATGTTTCAAACTAAGTGGTATCCTTGGGTTACGAGAAGGAATTGAACTTATTCTTCCAAAATTACCCTTGTTTACATGACCAAGAACCATTGATTAACTTTTCTTTGATTAGGGGTAAGTTAGTAAACACACCCCTTATTTTCTAGGCTTAAGCTACAAAAACCACTCATTTCGGAACAGGGAAAGTATTAAGCGGACTATTAATGTGTATACTATAACAAAAATAATTTTTAGCGGTAAAAAATATACATATTAATAAAGAGTGCTAACACTTTAATCGGTATCAATTAATTGTATTTGGATTCAATCTCGTTATACGCTTTAGGAACATTTACAAAAAGCGCTAACCATCACTAAACATATTTATTTTGCAGTAATTAAATTATTATCGTTAATTAATTACCACTAAAGATAGTAATAGAGTTTAATTCTTATACTATTATATTGTCGGACCATTTTAAAAATAGTTACAACCTACACTATATAAGTATTGATTGGTAACTTTGATAAATGACAAGTAACACGTTTTAATAAGTTAAATTATTAAGTTAATTAACTAGAATCCATATGATTATAGCATATTAATTTTGATTACTTAATATATCTTAGGGTTGATGCTTATCACTACACATCATTTGATGCTTAACATAACCTCAAAAAGAAATGCCATTTGAAGCACTTTATAGTTGAAAAACCAAATCGAAGATAAAATAAAATTCAATCAAATCAAATTTATTTTTATTCAAATTAAATAGCACTTTTTCAAAATCAAAATTGATTAATATAAAATTAAATTGAAAAATCTAATGATCACCAAGTTATGAAGTGGTATTATATATTGTTAACTAGCTAATTGGAAATTAAAATGAAATTAGGGGTGTCCTTGGCATTAAGAAAAATATTTTCTACGAAAATAAGTGGGTTATTTTTTTATCTTTTTATGTTCGGTAGGTAACAAAAAAAATATTATTCTAAAAATATTGCACTATGTAATCTAGATAAATATTATGCGGAGTGAAGGGATGTGGGGTCATGGGCATAGCGCTGAAACTTATTTTTCTAGATTTTTAAAATTTTTTTTTTAATCAACCGAACATTGAAGATATTTGAGAATAATTTAATACCGAACACACCCTAGATAACTTTTTTGCAATTTAGGGTACTTTGCGTGTGCGCTTAATTATCAAGATTCAACGCTGAATATAATATTGGACCAAATATAGTGATTAAAGTATGTGCATTTACTTATAATTTATAATTATAATAAAGTTAGTAATTAACTCTCCTTTCCATTAGGAACGAACATGCTCGATGCATTAAGTAAAAACGTGTTTAAGTATAATTAAAAAATAATTAATTAGTTGAAAACATATGTTAATAAGAATGGAATGAAGTAAAAGAATAAAATTAGTATCTCCATTGACTAGAATTATTAAACAAGAACAGGACAACTATTGAGGAGTCCTTTATGCTCGATAAAATATTTCAACATAAACTCAAATTAGTCGATCGCAAATCAAGAAATTATTATTAGGCATAAAATATTGAAAACCAAATTATCGAACAAAAATAAAAAAAAATTGGTAATTTGGCATGAGGTAAGTTAAAGACTAAACATAAAAATCTAAATACAAATGTCTTTTAGTTATGTCAATTTACTTTTTTTGATGTCTTCTTATTTATTGATCAATACCGAACGCCCACTCCTAACTTGTAACTACCAATAAAAACAAAAAACTTTACAAACAAAAAAATTCCAATTTCCAAAAAGTAATCTCAAACAAAAAAAATGAAACTTAAATAGTCACTCATCAATTACTAAAAATTATATTTTGATAAATATATAATATGTTTATAATTATTTATAATCAATATATAATCTAAATATATCCATCAGGAAAAATAAACAGTGAATTCTATCTATTATTTTTATAAAGATCCCTCTCCAATTTTTTTTTTTTATTATATATTAAGGAAAATGATAACAAAGTATACAAATCATATTAGCAGCCTAAGATTAAGAATTGTAAGAACACATACTCCAACCATTTCATTTTGTTTGCGTTATATTCTTATTCCTCTATTAAAATCTATTTTAAATATAATATTTTTTTTTATAATTTGATAATTTTTTAATTTTCAACATTTTACATTGATGTTTAAGATCATAAAATTAAAAATTAATTTGATACACTATGCATGTCTCGCTAAGTTTAAGATCATAAGATTAAAAATAATACATAAACGTGTCATTTAACTTAACATGTGTTGACATTTATAGCCTCTAATTTTGGGTGTGTATAAATAATCAATTTTTAATAGTACACGTTTTATGTGACAATTCGTGTGAGATACACTCATTCTACCTTACAACTAATTTGCATTATGTCACATCAAACATAATAACTACTTGTTCACATCTATGACACATTTATGCATTCAAATGACTAAAGTCGAAATGTGTCATTCAACTTTATTTTCAAATGACACATTTTTTATGAAAAAGTAAATAAATTATGGGGTCAAATAACACATTTTTATTTATTATCATGGCTAGAGTTTGGGAATTTTGGATGATATAAAATAATGGCTTACGTAGTTACACTAACTTTGACTAAAATTATTGTTCAACACCAATCCAAGCAATTACAAATATTCTTCAATTCTGTCAATATATTTGGTATCTTTTAAGCTCTAAAATTGCAAGTTGTAGAGCCTCTTTTTTTTTTTGATTCTCACACGGTATAATAATAAGTTCCCCATTACATCCGTCACTCAAAAATACTTTTCCGTTTCAATTTGTAAGTTATTGTAAACGTTAAATTATAATCTAACATTTTGTCTATAAATTTGAGCAGTATTATTAGAACGGAACCTAACACTAATATCCGAAAAGAATAGTTTTCCAAGTCAATCTAATTTCATATCACATGTTCAAATGGATCCTAAATAACAAACCACTCAATATAGATCCGACATAGATTAAACGGGTAATCTATCATTGTGGACCCGGAGATAAGCCCGAATACTTTTCTGGCTTTTGGGCTTGGACCATGGGCTATTTTGACCCGACCCATTAGTTGTGCCTTATTGGGCCATTTTTCAGGCACTCAAAACTTGGGCCTTTTTAACTTTCCTAGACAATATTGCAATGGTGCCTCAATCTTTATATATGTGATTCACGATTTGAAGTTTATCAGTTCTTGAACTTGTCATTGAATTCATAGCAATCAATTTAGTTGCTAGGATGTATCTAATAAAATATTTATAGATATTTAATAGATTTCTTAATAGAAATATGATCTAAGCAAAAGCTACTAGGTTTATCTAATCTTATATATCACATACTTAATATTGTCGCTTTGCCTCTGAGTTATTAGTTGCACATTGTTGAAGATATTAACTTTAAAAACGAGAAAAATAACTTCGATAGTGAAAGTAGAGAAATCAAGTTTTATAAGTAGCATTTTACATTTATTACATCCTATTATCCTTCAACACTCCTCATCTTCACGTATCTCCCTTCCCCACAACATGTACCTCCCGTCCCACCTCTCCACACTTTTACCTTCATAGTATTTTGTCACTCCCCGAGCCTACACCCTGGACGTGGCCGGCACCCGAAGACCATTGTTGGCCCCAAGCGAACCCTTGGCCTGGCTTACTTGACTCAGCGGAAGACTTAAACTAAACAAAGATAAGTTCATATAACAAACTGGAATGTTATAAAGGAACATTCAACTGGCCATTAAGGCAAACTCAAGTCTCAACATGGAATAACGACAATGAAAAGACTAAAAACTAACATCTGACTGTCTATAAAGCATCCAATAACAACTGAGATAGATGTTGGGACAGACCCCATAACATCCTAATAAACTAAACTAGAAAGCAATGAAATGGATCCTCCGGAAAGCAAGGAGGCTCACCAACAGACTCTGGACTGCTCACTGGATCAACGACGCGTCGGGATGCCGATCCTAGTTACCAGTGACTGCATCATAATATGATGCAGACCAACTGGCATCAGTACATTGAATGTACGAGTATGCGAGTTGGAATGCTAAAATAACAAAGGCTAGAAAGAATCTGAGAGAAACTGAAGAACTTACATGACTCAACTCAACTCAACATGACTCAACTCATTTCAATATAAAGCAGTTTAAAAGCAAGTGCAATATAAAGAAAAGTTGTTTAAAAATATGATATCAACTATGTGTGTATGCAAGATACAAATAACACTGAGATGTATTTAAAATACAATAAACTGATGTATATAAAAAAAAATACAATAACTTCTATGAGAGTTTCTCTAACCGACAACCATCATTTAAGAGCTATAGTAATGATACAACAATCTTCCTCATGCTGCCAGCGCATCCTATACCAAAGGTATAGGACCTGAACTGCTTAATGGATCCACTAGTCTATTTCGAAAAGGGTTCATCTAAAAAGTATGACCTTTTTCTACCAATGATGACTACATGGTTTAAGGGGGCTGATAGTTGTACGAACTCTTCCCCATCGGTGCTCAATACTACTCCCAAAAATATACTAGCTCTTTATGTTTAAAAACATACTTCTTCTGTGATTTGAGATTAGTGCTTAAAAACTTAGCTCAAAGGCTATCTTGAAAAATCTTTGTTTCCCTGCTTGCTTCATTTAGAAAGCTATTATTTTTTTCTAAAAACTAGCCGAAGGCTCTTTGGAAATTTTAGTTTCCGTTCTTATTTAAATGTGAAAAACATTTAAAATCTCTTTGGGAATACTTAGTCCCCTATACTTTTGAAGAAATGAACTTCAAACTTTACCTTTTACTCTTTGCTTAACTTCAAACTTAAGTCTTAAAACAAGTTAAAACGTTTGTAAAAGACTTATAAAAACTTGAAATGAACTTCTCTTACTTGACTTTTGACTTTGATCTTAACTCTTGCTTGAATTGACTCTTAACTGATCCTTGAATTGAATTATGGATTCAAGGATTATGATTTGTGTTTGGAAAGATCTCTTGATGTTTAGGAATGATTTCAAATAGATAAACTTGAGAAAAGTTACGAAATCACCGTCTTGGAACATGTCCGCGACACGGAGGTGTTTTAAATAATTACTCACGAAATTAAATTGTTGAGACAGAGGAGTCTGCGTCCTCTCCGCGACGCAAAACAGATTTTTGTTCACTGTGGGAACAAGTCCGCGACGCAGACTTGTTTCATGAACCTTACTCGACTTTTTCCTTTTTCATTTTACAGCCTCAACCCACCTAAATTCGATTAGCTTCCTCAAATTCGTTTTAGATCCCGATACCTAGCGTATGTACTCAAGAACCTAACTCAAAGTAACTCTAAAACACAATGTAAAGATCTCGGAAACTCCACAATCAACCCAATTCAAGAACAACATTCAAATTCAAGAATTCATGTCAAGAACATCAACTTTCAAACTCTTTTAGGATGAATTGCGCAGAAACTAAACATGTTTGGCGCGTGGGTGAATGAATCCAACGCTATGAGAGACTCACATACCTTGTAGGATCAATTCCTTGGCGAATCCACAACCAAAATCGATCGTTCTTGGCGAATCTTGCTTTTCCTCTTCTCCTTTCTCTTGCGTTGTTTCTCCAAAAGCCCTAACTCTATTTCTCAAAAGCGTAAATTAAACTAACTCAGTCTTGACCCCACTTAATTTACTAAAAACGGATTTAATTAATTGGATAAGGAAAAGACCAAACTACCCCTTTTTAAATTTCGGATTGGGCATTTCTTTATTCGAACAGCCCAACTTCCAACAAACATAATTCACTCATACAAACTCGGAATCGTGCAAACTCGATGGCGTTGGAAAGATAAATCCAAGATCTTTCCAACCATATCTGGAACTACACCTAACTCATCCTGAGCTAGGAGTTATGATCGATTGAAGTTGACCAAAATCTCAACTTTACATTACTTAAAAATTTCCAGATTTCCTTATACTTTCCAAAAATGATTATTTCAAGTTCTTAGCTTCTTTCTAGCTATTTCAAATTTTGAGATGTTACATATTTATCTAGATTATATATAAATATATTTAGAATAATATATTTTGTTTACGTAAAAATAAAAAAAAATCATGCCAAAGGACCCCTTGGATATGTAGCCTGTTCACTGTGTCTTTTTTTGCAGCCCATGCCCCATGGTCATATCATAATTAAGTCTTGGCCAAACTATAGTACTGTGTCAGTTACAGTTCACTATTATTATTACTGACTTACCGAGTCGGAATTGAAAATAAAATTGTGTTTGATTCTATGTTTTCGTAAGGAATATTTGAAATATATCCATATTTAAATGTATCTAAATATCATTTTAAAAGTAAAAAGTAAGTTAGATAATAAATTATGACTTATTTTCAAAATTTAATTTGAAATTAGTATTATTGATTATATACTAATTTTCAATATTCGATAAATAAATAAATACATAATTTTTATGATCAAACAGATCCTTAGCCAACTATAGTACTGTGGCAGGTACAGTGACAACTAATATAATTTATATTGTGTACCTTTTAATTTATAGCATTTAAATGAAAATGAAACTTGAAGCTGGCCGACGCAGATATGTAATCCCAATAGAATTTTTAATGATATTGATGTTTTAAATACATATATCCATAAAATAATTTATTTATATTTATTTGATATATCTTATGTTTTGAAAGAAGTCTAGTAAATTTGTTTCTGTATAGTTTATACGTCAGTGGATATATTCATTAATCTTATATTAAAGTAAATTGTATATTTCACATATGTTGAAGTGCGATTCTTTTCATGTGAATATAAAATTATTTTTTTAATAGTTTATGATATCTTTAGGCTTTCAATGGATATCACAACTCGATTATATGTTACCATCTTTTTCTATCTCAAGTATCATTATTAATTAAAATTCAAAGTCGATTAAGTCAATATGTTCCTTTTTTCTACTTGATCTATTATCATTTACTCACTTAGGTGTATCTTAATATGTGATTGTTCAGATAAAAAAGAAGAAATAATTGATAGTCATAATGTGAAACTCGCAAAATAACATGAGTTCTAGAGTAAAACAAATTAATATTTAGAAATGATTTGATAAGTATCCACATATATATATATATATATGATAGAATACGTGGGTGATGAATAGTGAAGAATGAATTGTAATTTTAGAATTTAAATTTGTATTCAGACATGTATTTTACTTGAAAATTCCTTGAATCTTTGAGAACTTGAAAATATTTGATCTAATATCATAAATAAATAAATATTTGAAGATAAATATTTTAAATGTACTCTCGAAATATATACCCAAACGTTAGCTTAGGTATGAATTTGACAAATTTGGATCAATAGTTTTTATTTAAACCATATATTTATATTTAAAAAATCTCTCTAAATATTTAATTGTGAACACAATAACTAAAATATGCAATGCATTCCCTAAAAAGTTATGAACTTGTAAACTTCACATTTGGACTCCACATAATTACATGTTTCAATAAGAAATTATAGAACCAATTCAAGATATTATCCAATTTTTCAGCAAGTGTTCGATATCTGCTTTACATAATTTATTTCTAATAGCAGCATTCTCAAAAAAAATAAAAATTATTTCTAAAATTTCAAACTTAAGACGTCTGATTATTAATAGATATTATTTCATCATTTTCTGATTGTAGTCTGAAAAATTGATCAAGACGAGTGTCCCCAAGTCTCATGGAATAAGTAGCTTTCTTGTACTCAGCCCAAGTGAATGGCCTATATAGATGATAAGGTTTGTGTGGTGTTGTAGTGACCAATTCTAAGGGACAACAAATTCTAGCATGGGGTGATGGGGCACCAAAGTACACCATTGACATCCTAGTTTTGCATGAATTCACCATTGCCCTATGCCTCACACTCTTAAACCTTCCATTTGTCAGAGCCTGCACACATATATATACCATTAGAAACAAACGTGAAACTAAAATTTCAACTTTATCGATTCTGAATTTTACAATGATAGTTTTATTCATAACACAAATAGGGTATTGAGGACAATTCTACGTACAATAATACTGAATAAGACATATATACTAATAATTATACATAAGCTAATGATTTCCACGTAGCAAATAATTAAATAATACCATGACAAGTACATATGTTAAATTCTCTAATACATTCTACCAAACGAGATCGAAGGGCCCTCCAAAATTTGAAAGTGATGAGTTATTATCAAGTAGAATCTTACATAGCAACCAATAGTTTTGGGCATCAAAAAAACCCCAGTGAAGTGACACTGAATATTTGCAGTCTATCAGTTCAATTTTTTGGCTCCCAAAGCACATGTGGCTTTCACTCAGGTCTACATAGATCCTTCATCTCTCTGTCCATTTCTTTGCTTTTATTTTTGATCATGAGGGGTGGGGTTATGATAACTATGCATAACTACTACTTCTACCTACTAGTACTAATACTTCGTATTTTAATTTATGTGACATTATTTAATTTAATATATGATATAAAATGGTCTTTGACAATTTGTATGGTTATAAGATAATGAAAGTAATACTTTATGTTATGCTATTTAACTGAATACAGAATCTAAAAAAAAAAAATTAATGGGTAGCAATTGAAATTCAAGTTTGATTGATTGATTAAAGGGAGCCGATAAGCTTTGCGAGTTGGCTTTGTCACTATCAAAGCATAACATTCTATCGACTCTTTTCATGACTAGAAATTATATTCCAAATTATTAGGAT